>NC_083460.1:42151310-42156310 GCF_030014155.1 Tachysurus vachellii
AGAGAGAGAGAGAAAGAGACAGAGAGAGAGCGAGAAAGAGAGAGAGAGAAATAGAAAGGAGAGAGAGAGAGAAAGAGAGAGAGAGACAAAGAGAGAAAGAGAAAGGAGAGAGAGAGAAGGACAGAAAGAGAGAGAGAGAGAGAGATAGAAAGGAGAGAGAGAGAAAGAGAAAGAAGAGAGAGAGAAAGACAGTGAGAGAGAGAGAGAGAGAGAGAGAGAGAGAGAGAGAGAGAGAGAGAAAGACAGAAAGAGAGAGAGAGAGAGATAGAAAGGAGAGAGAGAGAGAGAGAGAAAGAGAAAGGAGAGAAAGAGACAGAAAGAGAGAGAGAGCGAGAGAGAAAGAGAAAGAAGAGAGAGAGAGAGAGAAAGAGACAGAGAGAGAAATAGAAAGGAGAGAGAGAGAGAAAGAGACAGAGAGACAAAGAGAGAAAGAGAAAGGAGAGAGAGAAAGACAGAAAGAGAGAGAGCGAGAGAGAGAGAAAGGAGAGAGAGAGAGAGAAAGAGAAAGAAGAGAGAGAGAAGGACAGAAAGAGAGAGAGAGAGAGAGATAGAAAGGAGAGAGAGAGAGAGAGAGAGAGAGAGAGAGAGAAAGGAGAGACAAAGAGAGAAAGAGAAAGAAGAGAGAGAGAGAAAGAGAGAACTGATTTAAATATTCAGGATTTTGTATTTATTTATTTTTGTATTTGTTTACTAATTTGTTTATTAATAACAACACAAACAGTTGAGTTATGTTACAGATGTGGAGACGTTTTAACACGTTTTCTGGGGTTTGTTTATGCGTAAAAAAAAAATAATAAATGGTACAAATAGAAAGACGTGCATTAGTAAATCAATTAAACAAACAAAGACTTTCGGCTGAACGGAATAAAGGATAAGAAATTGTACCGATCGGTTCGGACGCGTCGGATCGTCGCCAAGCTCTTTATATACTGTTATAACTGTAAATCCATATTTAATAAACCTTTCGTTAAGGTGTCGTCACGACTCTAGTTTGGGTCACGACTCTAGTTTTAAGGTGTGTCGTCTTTCACACGAACCCCGGACAGAAGATTTCTTTAAAAAAGCCTCGCTGGACTTCAAACATATCCAAGAACCTTAGAGCGAATACGGTGTGTGATTTAATCATAATCATAATAATAATAATAATAATAATAATAATAATAATCGTGGCATTTTACCTGCTTGGTGAAGACGATTCTGCCGTCTAGAAAAGGAGGGACGAGGTTGTGGACGAGCAGGTGAACCCGTGCTGCGTTGTCTTCTTCAAAGTCCTCGTCCACTTCCAGTCGCTGCACCACACCGCTGGTCAACATGCGGTTCGTCTCCCAGCGCTCGTTGTCCTGGAGAGGGAGGGATTAGTTATTATTATTATTTTTTCTCTGTATTGCACCTTTAACCAGCAGCTCTACAGAAATCCAGACGTAGGTTTAGTTCTCAGAGGAGACACGAAGAAATCTGAGATTATACATGGTTATGATCTACAGGTGAGGAGGAGTAAAGACGAACGGTACGGAGTGCGTTCACACCTTCAGAGCAGAGTGGGAATCATTCTAATAATCACACTCAGGAATCACAAGGAAGAAAAAAACGACACGAAGACGTCCGGCGTTTAAGTCAGGATACAAACAAACCCTCGTGAACTCACCTGCACAGTGATTTTTTTTGAAGCAAAGATGAAACACAGTTGACTTAATAAATATAAAAAGTGACGTTAAACTACAGGAAACTGTAAGAGACGAAGCGTCTCTACGATTAAAGCAGCAGTACAGAACACGGCCGAGACGTGTTCGTTTGTTATTAGGGTTGCAAAGGGGCGGAAACTTTCCACGGGAACGTAATCTGGGGAATTTTGGAAATATTCCAAATTGGAAACTTTACAGGATTTTATGGGAATTATTTGGAAATATAGGGAAATTTATATAAACTCTCATATCGTCGCTGTCGGGCGGAAACCTCGTATGTCCAAATTTGGTCAATTTCATATTTTTTCACATATCGATGCTATTGGTCAGTCCCCACGTGGGTCTGTTATTTTTACAAGTTATTAACCAATCTAAAGTCTTGAAAATAGCTTGAGCGCAAATCTCATAACTCCATTGGACACTTCAACTGTCCACCTCTTCCTCACTCCGTGGGAGAGCTTCACGTCATATTTCTCCTCAAGAAGAGTCGCAACGAATCAACACGTCTTCTGAGGTAAATGTCTTCAAAACACTGGGCTCAAAGAAAAAAAAATCTTGACCCCCGTTAGTTCTGGTGCTCGTCTGAGGACAGGAATTTAGTGCAAGACAATCCACTGCAACGCGGACTAAACCCTGTGTACTGCAGATAAGGTACGGCGTTTTTTAATGTCCTGAAAAATAACGGTTTTGGAGATACGAGGATTCCGTCTGACAGCGACGATATACAAAGATAAATAAACATTTTGTTTGGTCATAAGCAGACGTGCATGCAAGATAATGCAAATTTTAAAAATGATGTCTTGACTGATTTAATTGTAAGTAGAACTTTAATCGATTCTTTCATTGAGTAACACAGAAGCATAATAAACATTATTATGCTTGTAATAAACATAATAAACTTAATAATTGTAATAAACATATGTCCCTATGATTGCTGTAAAAAAAAAAAAAAAAAAAGAAAAAAGAAAATGAGAAAAATCAAAATGTAAAATGAAGCATTTTTTCTCAAGTGAGTGTGTGGGTGTGTGTGTGTGTGTGTGGGGGGGGGGGGGGGCATATTATCTGTGTATGTGTAACACTCCTAATTTACTGCTTATTAAGAGTTAGTAAGGTAGTTATTAAGTTTAGGTATTGGGTACAATTAAGAATGTAGAATAAGGTCATGCAGAATAAGGCATTAATATGTGCTTAATAAGTACTAATAAATAGCCAATATTCTATTAATATTCATGCTAATAAGCAACTAGTTAAATGACCCTAAAATAAAGTGTTACTGTGCATGTTATGGAAGAATGTAAGTACCTGCAGGGGGTTTGTCCTCAATGGCCCTCCAGTAAGCAGTGTGCTGTGTGTAAGTGACCGAGGAACGCAGGGTACAAATTCAACTTAAACTGCATTAAATCTTGTTGTTTTAAACACAATTATGCTGCAAGATTTTTTTAACTACATTTAAGTTCCTTGTTATAGGCAACTCTGTATTTTCTTAATATTCCCAGTTAATTCCCATATATTCCCAGTTAATTCCCATGGAAAGTTTCCAGCCTTGAAAATTCCTGGAATTTTGCAACCCTATGTGTCGTACCTCGTTAATCTGTCGTCTCTGTGCAGAAATGCGTTTCTGGGTCTGCTTCTGTAAAATCTGCTCTCTCTTCTTCACGTACTCTTCCGAGCTGGAAGTCAGAGGGTTGTGGAATTCGTCGTAGCCTTCGTCCATCATGTACCAGTCTCGGTCCGCTTGCTGTTGGACGGTTAAAAACATTTCATGTAAAAATGATCACACTTCAGATTTCTGATCGAATCAGAAGGAGTGCACACTGACCCTCTGGTCTTCCTCCCACTGCTCCTTCTCCTCCTCGTTATCGAAACTGATGCCGTCCTCGCCGTCCTCCTTTTTACCTTCAGCACACAGGAGAACACAATTAACTGTTATTACCAGAACGCTGCCGGCGGAACGGAGACGGACTTTAACTGGCGTAAAGTAACGTCTGATGTCGTGTCTGTGAGTCTGATCTAAAATAAATCAGGACTCTGTCGTTCTTTCGGCGCGTTTTAGACGTGTGTTTGTCCCTCTGTTGATGATCTTACACTGAATTTTAGTGATGAAGATAAATCTGAGCTGCTTTTTAGATGAACAAACACTCGGAGCTTCTCAGAGAACAGAAATGGGTTCGATATCAACATTTACTCTGAAGATACAAACATCTGTGTGGGAGAAAAGAACCGTTTTTGTTTTTCTGGATCTTTTCTATGAACATATTAAGTAAACAGATGTATGTGAGATATAATCCACTTTAGGACCTGCTTATAGGGAAATAATGTGTTTAAATAACACACTGCTTTAATCCCAACACCTGAAATGGGAGTGCAACATAAACACCATGTAGTTTCTACATCACTTAAGGAAGTTTGGTCTGTCACAGGAGCTGCTGATGCTGTTCTACACTGCAGTCATTGTATCTGTCCTGTTCACATCCATCACCATCTGGTTTGGTGCAGCAACTAAACAGGACAGAAACAGACTGCAACACACAGTAAAAACAGCAGAAATAATAACTGGTGCCCCCCTGCCCACCTCCTGCCCACCCCCCAGGACTTGTATGACACGAGAACCAGAAACCGGGCAGTAAACATCACCACTGACTTGGCCAATAAACGTGATTCTGATTTGTTCTCTACAGTGAGGTTGAGTTAGAATAAAGGAACACACACCTTTTCCTCTGGAGAGACGAGGGGTGGAGCCCAGATGTTTCCTGTCGTTGGCCCACTCGTTGTATTTGTACGATGGCGTGGGCAGGGGCGTGTCGTCCGGGTAACGAGCCCTCACTGACCTTACAAACAAAAACAGGACACACAAGGTTTAAACAACATTAAAAGAGATCAAACGATGATTAGGAAAAAAACTGAAGAGAATCTCACTTGTCTCTCCTCTCGCTGTCTCGGCCCGAGCGAGAGCTGCGCTCCGAGCGTTCGGTCTCGCGGTGCGAGGGGGACGGAGACGGGCTCTCCCAGTGCGAACGGCGCGCGCTAGCGTAGCCGCTGTCGTCTTCATCCCAGCTAGATGCAGACGGTGTCGGAGCATCTGTGTACAACACGACCATCACACACACTGAGCCACACAAGTTACACAGATGTTTGGATGCAAAACGTAGAACAAGTCGGACCGACCCACTGACCTCTGGGTCGATTGCGGGGGGTTTGGGGTTCGTCCCTGCGACTCCCGCGGCTGATTCGCTCGGACCAGACGTCTCTTTGTGAGCGCTCGCTCCTCACGCTGCTGTCCGAGTGCTCCGAGCGGCTGCTGCTGGACCCCCGGCTGCG
>NC_083460.1:42161310-42176310 GCF_030014155.1 Tachysurus vachellii
TCATTTATGATTATGATTATGATTATTATTATTATTATTATTACTGATAAATTGTCCTTTCTTTATGAAAAACACATTTTCAACACTTATGTTTGGTGGAACTTCTATACCAAGTATAATAATTAACTGCATAATAATTAATAATTAACTTACAAAGAAAAAATAATAATTAAAAAAAGAGAGAAAACAAAAAACTGAGGTGTTGTATATAAGAGGAATTAACTTATTTAGAAAACATTACGCAGCATTAAATATAATTATATATGAATAGAAAGTGTTATTTATTAAAAAAGGAATAAAACACTCCAAGAAAATTATTATGATGACGATGATGACGATGATGATGTAACACACAGGACATCAGGTGGGAATGTATTTTTTAATAGTCTATAATCTGAGCATAAATTACACCACAACAGTGATTACAAACTGGTTCGATCTCATTTTACTCCCAACAAACACCACACTGGATGTAAAGCGAGGTTCACGTTGTGCAAACGCACCGATTCACAACATAAAGTGGAATAAACATTTAACAGACACGTGAGTTTTGCACGAGGAGGAACTGCAGGTCTGCTGCACGGGTTACATGAAAGAGGAGGTGGAGATAAGGACTACAAGTGCGGAGAGAAAAAAAAACAAACACACACACACAAAAATGCATAGAATATTCAACACATGAATGGAAACTGTATGTTCTGCTGGACAGTTCAAGTATTAAAATGCTCATTAAAATACTCTTACATATCTGTTTAACAGATGTACGAATAAACAAACAAATAAACCTATTGGGTCGAGTGTTAACCTCATCACACCTTCACACGCAGTCCACGTAGAAACATCAGACCTTTTACAATAGAAATTTGTAAGGAATAAAAGAGAGAGAAATAATGAAGTGTTCTCACATTAACGAGGAACTTCGACGATTTAGCATTAACATTCACACACTCGTGAATTAATCATTAAGTTTATCTGTATTTTTAAAAATCTAAATCTAAATTTTCGACATGTTCGCTATCGAACGTCTTTTCCGTCTTTCAGAGTAAAAATAAATCCGTTAACGAGTCCGTGTGGTTCGTCGTGAGACTAAACATTTCACGACACGGAACCAGGTGATTATGCTAATGTATGCAAATCTATTCAAATTTGTGGTTGTATTTACAGTCAGGAATGGAACAAACATCATCATTTATTAGCCAACGTTTAAACCAGGGTCGGTTCGTGTCCAGCGTGAGTTAAATGAACACTTTACACAAAGGTTCACTTAAAACAAGGTACTGCATTAGTTTATTAACGTTCATTAACTCTTAACGCTCGTTAACGTACAGGGGTCACGCTGACGCGCCTCTCTGAGCTTCTTGTTTTAATATTCGATGTTTACGCGATATTATACGTCATGACGTCTTTGATGAAAGGGTTAAATCGAATTAAGGAGACGTAATTTAGAGAAGGATTTCTAAAGGAAGCCGGAAGCTGATTAAACACGGAGACCTTTGAGACGCCTGAAGGTCTGATTCTGAGTAACGCAGGTGCTGATTAAACGACTTCTTAAACATCTATTAAATAATACGAGCGTTTGTCACTCGATGCAGATGTTCAGTAGATGTTCAGATGTTCAGTCTCAGGGTCGACGATCTGATGATAAAATAATGATATTGCGATAAATTAGATCAAGGTGCACTTTTGACCGAGTTTTGATCTCGACCGATACAACTCTAATGTAGAATTGTTTAAATCGTGCCTTTATAGCAGAGGAGAAAATTTTGAAGACTGAACTCTCAAACAACTGATTCATTCATCCATTCATCTTCTACCACTTATCTGAACTACCTCGGGTCACGGGGAGCCTGTGCCTATCTCAGGCGTCATCGGGCATCAAGGCAGGATACACCCTGGACGGAGTGCCAACCCATCACAGGGCACACACACACACACACACACTCTCATTCACTCACACACTACGGACAATTTTCCAGAGATGCCAATCAACCTACCATGCATGTCTTTGGACCGGGGGAGGAAACCGGAGTACCCGGAGGAAACCCCCGAGGCACGGGGAGAACATGCAAACTCCACACACACAAGGTAGAGGCGGGAATCGAACCCCCAACCCTGGAGGTGTGAGGCGAACGTGCTAACCACTAAGCCACCGTGACCCCCCAACTGATTTATCTGTTAGTAAAATAAAACTACACACACACTTCTGTAGTCGCTTTTGTGCTCGAGGGGAAAACAAACCGATATAAAAGGCTGCGTACAAATAAGGATCATTTTTATTGATCATAAAGTGATGAAGCAGAAGGCAGAAGGGTTAAATAACGTCAGCTCACTAATGCAGTAAATAATTGGACATTGTTAAGGGAATATTAAAAGTTTTATTATAATATATAAAGTAGTATTTTAATATTAAAGTTTTTTTTTACTGAAGCTGTATTGTGTAACCAGTTCAGGGATGATCCTGAAATCCCTCTGAATAAAACAACACATTCAATCAGAGCAAAAAGAGGATGAAAATGAGGAACAGAAGGTGGCGCGCGCACACACACACACACACACACACACACACACACACACACACACACACACCTCCACGTGCAACACGTTCCTATTCAGTGCTGAAATATCAAGGCAGTGAATCTGAAAAGGAGTCGTTCAAAAACGATGCTTGGTTCTAACCTCATCCTGTATTAATCCTTCTCCTAATACACAGATAATATAAAGTCTTATCTAGATAGAAAGATAGATTTAAAAAAAAAAACAACAAAAAGAAAGAAAGAAAAAAAAAAGACAAGACAAGAACATGTAATTCTGTGATCCCTCATGGTCCTGGTAAAGTCAATGGCAAGAGATGGGCAGTGCCTGGAGCAAACGTGTGTGTGTGTGTGTGTGTGTAGGGGGGGTGGAGAGAGAGAGAGAGAGAGAGAGAGAGAGAGAGAGAGAGAGAGAGAGAGAGAGAGAGAGAGAGAGAGAGTCCAAGGCCTCTGGATGTAAGAGAGAGACATGTTGCACTGGTCCTGGATCCTCATCCAAAACCAGATCAGGAACTGGTGTGATATCTTCTACCATTCAGCAGTGTGCTGAGATGATTTTGGGAATCCAGGAGCTGCTGAGTGCTCAAGATGATTTGTGCTCTAACATGTAATAACGGTACATAAAGCCTACAAGAGCCACCGCCACAGCAGGAATCAGCCAGGTGCTCCATGAACTGTAAAATAATAATAAAGTGATGAGAGGCAGACTGGGAGAGAGATATAGGAAGGGGGGAGTGAGAGATGGAAAGACAGAGAGAGAGAGAGAGAGAGAGAGAGGGGCGAGGGGTAAGACAGGAAAGATGATGGAGAGAAAACATGAACAGAAAGAGACAGAGAAATAGATATAGTGTTGGGGGAGTGAGGGAGAGAGAGAGTGAAAGAGAGAGAGAGAGAGCGAGAGAGAGTGTGAAAGAGAGAGACACAGAGAGAGAGAAAGAGAGTGAAAGAAAGAGAGAGAGGATGAAAGAGAGAGCGAGTGAAAGAGAGAGAGAGAGTGAGAGAATGAAAGAGAGAGAGTGAAAGAGAGAGAGACAGACAGAGAAAGAGAGTGAAAGAAAGAGAGAGAGGATGAAAGAGAGAGCGAGTGAAAGAGAGAGAGACAGAGAGAGACGGAGAGAGAGAGAGAGAGAGAGAGAGAGAGAGAGAGAGAGAGAGAGAGAGACAGAGAGAGAGACAGAGAGAGAGAGAGAGAGAGACAGAGAGAGAGACAGAGAGAAAGAGAGAGAGAGAGACAGAGAGACAGAGAGAGAGACAGAGAGACCGAGACAGAGAGAAAGAGAGAGAGAGAGAGAGAGAGAGAGAGAGAGAGAGAGACAGAGAGAGACAGAGAGAGAGAGACAGAGAGACAGAGAGAAAGAGAGAGAGAGAGAGAGAGAGAGACAGAGAGAGAGAGAGACAGAGAGAGAGAGAGAGAGACAGAGAGAGAGACAGAGAGAGAGACAGAGAGAGAGACAGAGAGACAGAGAGAGAGACAGAGAGAGAGACAGAGAGAGACAGAGAGATCTCACCTGGACTCTTTTGAGGTTGTGATATAAACATCCTGGTGAGAAAAGAAAAGACCAGCTGAGAAAATCAACACTGCTGAGAAATAGAAGCAAGTAACAATCTAAAGCCTTGTTTTGATTTATCCTCATATCTGAAAGCCCCACATCCACTACACACACACACACACACACACACACACACACACACACACACAGAGCCTCCTGTAGTGTACAACACTGAGATAAAGATCAACAGGAGAACAGGAGGATGCTGTTACCTTATTGGTCGCTTTCTTTCTGTCATCCTGCAACAAAAAAACAGTACAATAAATAAATAAATAAATAAGAGTGGATCAATCACAACAATAACAGAGCTGTTTAAATCAGTTTGAACAGATATTAGGATATCAGTTCCTCATGGTTAACACTAACACCAGATCATCATGGATGTTTTAGGTCAGTACCTCGTGCAGCTCTCCGATGTAGTACTGCTGAAGCATCTCTCTGGCGTCTGTGGAATGGCCGACGTCCTCGAAGCACTCTGTAGCGTCTGAACCTGCCTGCTCCAGGAGCACTTCTTCACCTCCAGGATGCTGGAACAAAAACATTACGTCTCAATCCTCTTCTTAAACTTAACTAAACTGTAATGAAACCCTGTCCCTGGTGTAGACATCAGCAGACGTTCTGTAAAACGCCTGTGAATTACAACTCCCAACAGTTTGTAAGGTCGAAGGACAGAAGAAAAAAAAACAACATCTTATGACTCTCAGAGATATTCTTTCTTCTAATACACAATGTGTTATGATTATATAGATGTACTCATAATGTCCCACAAATACAAATAAAAAATCAACTAGATCGTTTTTATCTAGAAAAAGTAATGCTGAAAACGATATTTTAAATTATTCTATCATCTTAAAGGAAAATCTGTAACTGTCTGTGTTTATAATCATTCATAATCCCACTCTCGGTGTTTATAATTGTTTATAATCTTACTCTGTTTATAATCCCACTCTCTGTGTTTATAATCATTCATAATCCTACTCTCGGTGTTTATAATCATTCATAATCTCACTCTCTGTGTTTATAATCCCGCTCTCTGTTTATAATCATTCATAATCCTACTCTCGGTGTTTATAATCATTCATAATCTCACTCTCTGTGTTTATAATCCCGATCTCTGTTTATAATCATTTATAATCCCACTCTCGGTTTTTATAATCACATTATCTATGTTTATAATCATTTATAATCCCACTCTCGGTTTTTATAATCACATTATCTATGTTTATAATCATTTATAATCCCACTCTCGGTTTTTATAATCACATTATCTATGTTTATAATCATTTATAATCCCACTCTCAGTGTATATAATCATTTATAATCCCACTCTTAGTGTTTATAATCATTTATAATCACACACTCCATCACACGTCTGGTTCCTCTCAAGGTTTCTGAAGGAGTTTCTCCTTGCTACAGTCACCTCAGACTTCTCATTAGGGATAAAGGGGTGTGTGTGTGTGTGTGTGTGTGTGTGTGTGTGTGTGTGTGTGTGTGTGTGTGTGTGTGTGTGTGTGTGAGTGTGTGTGAGTGAGTGTGTGAGAGAGAGAGAGAGATAGAATATTTTTTTATTCTACATAAATTTAAATAATATTAAAGAGACATTTTAAAAAGCTTTGACACACCGTTCCATTTTACTTGATGCTTTTACTCCATTGTTCTAAATGTTTTTGTCCATTTTATGATTTTTTTTACCATTTTAAAAATGCACTTTAGTTTTACAACACTGCATGATTTAATTGTATAACGTTTTACTCCATTTTCATTTAATTTGCTAACTTCAGTTACTTTTTAATATAAATAGTTTTAAGTAAACCTGTTAAAAACTAATTATTAAATTGCTTCTGTAACAACTTACACATGGAGGTGTCTCACTATTCATTCAGCTCAACAACCGCACAAGTCTTTATATTAAGCTGAAAATGAAATGTTTTTAAAACACTTTCTACGGATGAAGACTGTGCACGAAAGAACCTGGGATTTAGGTTATTGGCATTGGTGCTATATCGTGTTATAAACATTCATTATACCGTCAAAAACCTTTCTATAAACTGCAACTCATAAATAAATACAGCAATGTCTTCTCAAAGCATTAGATTATTAAACATTTGGTCTTTATAGATGTCATAATACTTATAATTTATCTTTAAGTACATTTGTGTTTTTTTATTAAACGTTTATTTTGTTGAATAAATGTTAAATATTTTTGTATATGTATATTGTATACATACACACACACACACACACACATATATATATACACACACACACACATATATATACACACCTTGTTATATATGTTATATACAGTTTTAACATACACCTTATATATTTAAACATTTATACATGTATTCACACATTTATATGTACTCTGTTTATATTGATATAAAGATCAGTATTTTTTTTTTGTTGTTTACTTGTTGCTGCACCGCAGGACTGAGAGAAACGAGATTTCAGTCCACTGTATGTCCTGTACATAGAGCAGAACTGACATTAAAGCTGACTCACTCACTCATTGACTCCCTCATTGACTCACTCACTCGTTGACTCACTCACTCGTTGACTCACTCACTCACTCATTGACTCCCTCCCTCACTCATTGACTCACTCACTCACTCATTGACTCACTCATTGACTCACTCACTCACTCATTGACTCACTCACTCACTCATTGACTCACTCACTCATTGACTCACTCACTCGCTCACTCATTGACTCACTCACTCATTGACTCACTCGCTCACTCATTGACTCACTCGCTCACTCATTGACTCACTCGCTCACTCATTGACTCACTCGCTCACTCATTGACTCACTCACTCATTGACTCACTCACTCATTGACTCACTCACTCATTGACTCACTCACTCACTCATTGACTCACTCACTCACTCAATGACTCACTCACTCACTCAATGACTCACTCACTCACTCAATGACTCACTCACTCACTCAATGACTCACTCACTCA
The DNA here is from genome assembly GCF_030014155.1 of Tachysurus vachellii. NCBI lineage: Eukaryota > Metazoa > Chordata > Actinopteri > Siluriformes > Bagridae > Tachysurus > Tachysurus vachellii. The sequence continues at coordinate 42,168,360 of NC_083460.1, forward strand.
CTCAATGACTCACTCACTCACTCAATGACTCACTCACTCACTCATTGACTCACTCGCTCATTGACTCACTCACTCACTCACTGACTCACTCACTCACTCACTGACTCACTCACTCACTCACTGACTCACTGACTCACTCAATGACTCACTCACTCACTCAATGACTCACTCACTCACTCAATGACTCACTCACTCACTCACTCAATGACTCATTGACTCACTCATTGACTCACTCACTCACTCACTCATTGACTCACTCACTCACTCATTGACTCACTCACTCACTCATTGACTCACTCACTCACTCATTGACTCACTGACTCACTCAATGACTCACTCACTCATTGACTCACTCGCTCATTGACTCACTCACTCACTCACTGACTCACTCACTCACTCACTGACTCACTCACTCACTCACTGACTCACTGACTCACTCAATGACTCACTCACTCACTCAATGACTCACTCACTCACTCAATGACTCACTCACTCACTCACTCAATGACTCATTGACTCACTCATTGACTCACTCACTCACTCACTCATTGACTCACTCACTCACTCATTGACTCACTCACTCACTCATTGACTCACTCACTCACTCATTGACTCACTGACTCACTCAATGACTCACTCACTCAATGACTCACTCACTCATTGACTCACTCACTCACTCATTGACTCACTCACTGACTCACTCACTGACTCACTCAATGACTCACTCACTGACTCACTCACTGACTCATTGACTCACTCACTCACTCATTGACTCACTCACTCACTCATTGACTCACTCACTCACTCATTGACTCACTCACTCACTCAATGACTCACTCACTCAATGACTCACTCACTCACTCATTGACTCACTCACTCACTCATTGACTCACTCACTCACTCATTGACTCACTCACTCACTCATTGACTCACTCACTCACTCAATGACTCACTCACTGACTCACTCACTGACTCACTCACTCACTGACTCACTCACTCACTCATTGACTCACTCACTCACTCATTGACTCACTCACTCACTCATTGACTCACTCACTCACTCATTGACTCACTCACTCACTCATTGACTCACTCACTCACTCATTGACTCACTCACTCATTGACTCACTCACTCACTCATTGACTCACTCACTCACTCACTCATTGACTCACTCACTCATTGACATTACTCACTGACTCTAACCCTAATTATTTACAGCTCATAACGCGTTATTAACGAAGCAGGTCGAGCACGAGGCCTGGTCTCGCTGCTAACAGCTCAGCTAACATTTAAAGTAAGATGTAATAACGTGTAGTTAGTGCATCACCTAATAAACACGTTCACGTACAGACTTAATCTCTCACCTCTTCGAGAAAACTCGTAATATCATAAACTTTGTCATGGATAATGAGCCACGCGCCGTTGCTCGCATTGTGAGCTTGAACCTCCTCACACGTGTAATATGTCACGTCACCGTCCTCCTGAGGTACGTGGCTGTCATTGTCCGCCTTCACACTGGTCTTTACTGACGTGTTCTTCCCCATTTCTTCCCCCATGCTGCTGGCTAAAGCTAAGCTAGCTCCGGTTCCGACACTTTATAATATAGCCGTCTGCTAACGTCCCTACACGGCTAACCGTCCGGGTTCAACTGCTTCACACAGGAGCTGCTGGTGAGTATGAGCCAATCAGCGAACATAACGTCACGCCTCTATAGCCAATAGGCGACGGTTTCTTCAACCGATGTAGCCAATTAGAACACAAGCGAGCATCACGAGACCGTAAAACTCTAGGCGAGGGCACAAACATGGTCACGTGTCATTTACAACACCTTTCAGTTTAGTACAAATTGATCTGCATTACGGATTTAACCATAAAAATGGTCACGTGTCGGCTTAAAGGTGGAAATTCTGATCTCTTGATTAAAAAAACGCTTTATCTCAAAATACCGAGTGATGTCCAGTAGCTAATAAGTTTATTGTATGATATAAAAAGTTAGAGATGAAAACGTCTAAAAGCACACAATTGTTCTTCCAAGTTATTACCATTCGCTTCGATTAATCTGCCAAATCGTGATGGTTCAGTGGTTAAGACTTCGGGTTCCTGATCAGAAGGTCGGGGGTTCGAGCCCAAAAGCTGCTGAGACACCAACGTTGGGTCCTTAAGCAAAGCCCTTAACCTCACCTGCTCCAGGGGCGCCGTACTATGGCTGACCCTGCGCTCTGACCCCAGGCTCATAATAATAACCTGGGATATTAAACTTAAAGCATTTCTCTGCATGTCATACTTGTATGTGACAAATAGAATTTGAAAACAGACACTTCTTCTGTTGTGAGGAAGATCTCAACCGGTCTACACAGAGCTCTGACCTCAACCGGTCTACACAGAGCTCTGACCTCAACCGGTCTACACAGAGCTCTGATCTCAACCGGTCTACACAGAGCTCTGATCTCAACCGGTCTACACAGAGCTCTGACCTCAACTCAGACAGTATGTAATGCAGCGGTCTCCAATCTTACCCACAAAGGGCTGATGTGGGTGCAGGTTTTCATTCCAACCAAGCAGAAGCCACACCTGATTCCACCTGTTTAATCAGCTGTTCTTAGCTTTTAGTAGACTCTGGTGTGGCTTCTGCTTGGTTGGAATGAAAACTCTGATGTGGAATGAATATGATTAGTAGACTTCTGCTTGGTTGGAATGAAAACCTGCACCTACACCGGCCCTTTCCGGATAAGATTGGACACCGCTGATGTAGGGGATGAACATGAACAGCTTCTCACGTATGAATAAACGCAAATCCACAAAGATTTACATCTACAGCATTTAGCAGACACCCTTATCCAGAGCGACTTACACCTTTATCTCATTTTTATACAACTGAGCAATTGAGGGTTAAGGGCCTTGCTCAGGGGCCCAACAGTGGCAGCCTGGTGGACCTGGGATCGAACTCACAACCTTCCGATTGGTAGCCCAAAACCTTAACCACTAGGCTACCACATCCCCCCAATAATTTTCCCATTTCCCTCTTTGGCAATAGAATTTGGGTTTTTGTGGTCAGAGTCCAATGTCCTAACCATTACACCAGTAGGTTACAAAGATACACTGGAAATTCTAGCGGAAAGCCTTCCCAGAAGAGTGGAGCTTATAACAGCACAAAGGGTGACTAAATCTGGACTGGGACATTCAACAAGCACATATAGGTGTGATAGTCCAGGTCCACAAACCTTTGGCCAGAAGACTGATCAGGTTATCCTACTAAATATCTTGAGCTATGCTACACATTAATACACATTATTTTCTTTATTTGAATATGATCACATTGAGATAACAAGTGAGATTATTAACATACTACTGTCAGAAATGTGTTTTTTACGTTGTGTTTCATGGCTATGGTGTTGTGCAAGATCACTATTGGGTTGAGAAAGTCCAAGCAAACATTTACAGCCAGTCAGAAACTGACGTGACACTGTAAAGGTGACGAGGAAATGAGCTTTAATCTCTACCTGAACACCAACAAGCTGATCAGTAAGAACATGAACTTGTACCTGAACCAGTGTCTGCTCTGGTCCTATGGTGTTTGGAGCATATATGTATAATATGTATAAAATCTGTATATTTTCATAATGCTGTATAATTTTTAGTATACTTTATGTGTGAAACATTTAAACATAAACCTACAAGCTTTTTTTTTTTAATCTATGGAGCAGAGATAAGGAAGGCGTGTGTGTCGTGTACAGAGGACTGATAAGCAAAGACAAGTCTATAAGTCAAAACTAACAAGCATGACTCAGGAGCATTTACAGGTCGTTAATCATCAACACCACACTGGTATTAAAGTAAAATTACCCAACCAAAAATCCTAAAGTAGATCTTTAATAAGAAGCCAAATGCACAGCTTTGACAGAAGATGGCAGTATATACATGTTTTCTGCTGGACCACTGAATAAACCCTGAAAGAAGAGCTTGCCTCTTATTCTGCACTGTTCTGTATGATCTGAATGGATTCTAAAATATGTACAAAAGTCTACACACTCTTAAGAAATTATGCAGTTCATTAATAATATGATATTTATATAAGAAATAATGTGATGTGAAAAACCTTTATGCTTTTCCCACCCTGTTCTCTCCACTTCATCTTCATCTTCCTCTTCACTCTTTGCTGTCACTGTTATCACTGACTTCTTTGATTAAAAATAAAATCGAATTCTTCTTAAAACGGTACATACAAATTTAAAAATGTCCCTATTTCCTCCTGCTGGGAAACTCCTATTTTTCACAGGTGAATGTGAACAGGAGCTTAGTATCAGGGGTTTATTAACAGCAGCAAAGACAGTCCTAAATTCTAGTATGTCCCCTAAATTCTCTAGTCCTAAATGTGTTCTGAATCTTTGAATCGACTCAGACGGAATCTCAGAATCGACTCACTAATGTGAGGGTTTCTTGTCTGTCTCATTTTTGTTAAAGGCAGATGGGGCAGTATTCATTCATTCATTCTTAACATCTGATCTGTTCATTTGCGTGACTCACAAGTTATCTGTTTGACTCCTAACTATGTTTCTAGTGTATTAGGGAATGTTAACAAATAAAATTAAATCATACAATTGCAGAAGATTTGGGGTGTGTGTGTGTGTGTGTGAGTGTGTGTGTGTGTTCGTGATCTGAATGAGTCGACTCACTGATTCGGTTTGCAGAGTTATACTGTCCAGAAGCAATGTGAATTTAAACAAAGGCTACAACGATATAGGACTGCAAGATTTAGTCAGATTAGATTTAAACAAAGAGCGAGAGGAATTAATGAATTAATACAGTATATAAAACATTACCTTCAGTGAAGCAAACACACCCCAAGATGGCAAGAAAGACAAGTCATGTGACATAATTTGTGCAAAATCCTGCAATTCTACTGTTTCATAAGGAATAATATTAAGTCAGCAACTGCTCCTACTTCATCACATAGAGACACTGTGGAAGAAATAGTGAAATCTTTCTGCACACTTAAAGCTGAGCACGGAGTCAGATGTTAAATTCAAACATCATGACAACTTTATCACACAATATTTATCTTCCGCTAAACATACTTTGGGGTCACGGTGGCTTAGTGGTTAGCACGTTCGCCTCACACCTCCAGGGTTGGGGGTTCGATTCCCGCCTCCGCCTTGTGTGTGTGGAGTTTGCATGTTCTCCCCTTGCCTCGGAGGTTTCCTCTGGGTACTCCGGTTTCCTCCCCCGGTCCAAAGACATGCATGGTAGGTTGATTGGCCTCTCTGGAAAATTGTCCGTAGTGTGTGATTGTGTGAGTGAATGAGAGTGTGTGTGTACCCTGTGATGGGTTGGCACTCCGTCCAGGGTGTATCCTGCCTTGATGCCCGATGTTGCCTGAGATAGGCACAGGCTCCCCGTGACCCGAGGTAGGATAAGCGGTAGAAGATGAGTGAGTAAACATACTTTCAAAATTGATCCCATTCAGTCTTGTGTAAATGTCCTGTTCTCCCACAGGTGGCCAGAACACCTGCCTGCATAAGTCTTCATTTTGATGACACTAATCTAATGTCATGTCCTCGTCAAGCTTGGTTTGGAGCACCTGCAATAATAGACAGACCACCCACTCGTCTAATGAGGACAGGAAGGAGAAACATTCACACCTGATATTTCACTAACGTGTATAAAACAAAAGCAAGCCTGTAAACAATGCCAGATTTAAATCTGTACCACCACATGAGATTCTTTACTGCTTCTTAAAGACTTTCATCTGGTCTTCATAAATATTCAGTGCTTCTGTGGTTTGTTCTGATTGAATCATGATGCTGTGTGCTTCATTGTGTGCTTCACTGCCCGAGGATACAGAAGTAGAACACCGACTTTATTGACTTTTATACAAGACAATAATATATACCTGGATAAAATCTGCATATTATGTAAACACACTGACTTTTCTCCAGAAGACAGGAAATGAAAATTGTCTTATGGTGTACAAACTTATGTGTAAATGTCTCCTGCTGGGCCTTTTAGTGACACTGAGCTCACTGTAGGTGATTTTGATTAATGTGCTGATCAGATGAGTTCAGAAGAAAACAAAATTAAAGACATAAAGACTGATAAGTGGGGAAAAAGAGGAACATTTACATTTAAATTTAAACAAAAGCTGGAGATACTGAGCAGTGCTGATAGAGCAGTAAAGCAGTGCAGATAGAGCAGTGCAGATAGAGCAGTAGAGCAGTGCTGATAGAGCAGTAGAGCAGTGCAGATAGAGCAGTGCTGATAGAACAGTAGAGCAGTGCTGATAGAGCAGTGCTGATAGAGCAGTGCAGATAGAGCAGTAGAGCAGTGCAGATAGAGCAGTGCTGATAGAGCAGTAGAACAGTGCTGATAGAGCAGTGCAGATAGAGCAATGCAGATAGAGCAGTAGAGCAGTGCTGATAGAGCAGTGCTGATAGAGCAGTGCTGATAGAGCAGTAGAGCAGTGCTGATAGAGCAGTACTGATAGAGCAGTAGAGCAGTGCTGATAGAGCAGTAGAGCAGTGGTGATAGAGCAGTGCTGATAGAGCAGTGCTGATAGAGCAGTAGAGCAGTGCTGATAGAGCAGTGCAGATAGAGCAGTGCAGATAGAGCAGTAGAGCAGTGCTGATAGAGCAGTGCAGATAGAGCAGTAGAGCAGTGCAGATAGAGCGGTGCTGATAGAGCAGTGCAGATAGAGCAGTAGAGCAGTGCTGATAGAGCAGTACTGATAGAGCGGTAGAGCAGTGCTGATAGAGCAGTAGAGCAGTGCTGATAGAGCAGTGCTGATAGAGCAGTGCTGATAGAGCAGTGCTGATAGAGCAGTAGAGCAGTGCTGATAGAGCAGTGCTGATAGAGCAGTAGAGCAGTGCTGATAGAGCAGTACTGATAGAGCAGTGCTGATAGAGCAGTAGAGCAGTGCAGATAGAGCAGTAGAGCAGTGCTGATAGAGCAGTGCTGATAGAGCAGTAGAACAGTGCTGATAGAGCAGTGCAGATACAACAGTGCAGATAGAGCAGTGCTGGTAGAGCAGTAGAACAGTGCTGATAGAGCAGTGCTGGTAGAGCAGTAGAACAGTGCTGATAGAGCAGTGCTGGTAGAGCAGTGCTGATAGAGCAGTAGAGCAGTGCTGATAGAGCAGTGCTGATAGAGCAGTGTTGATAGAGCAGTGCTGATAGAGCAGTGCTGATAGAGCAGTGCTTATGCTGATAAACAAAACATGAAGCGACAACAAAGAACAAAAAATAACTGATCTGTAACTTAAACTTTCTGTCATTTTCAGTGGTACATTTCAGGTAAAACACCAAAACCACATTTCAAATAAATCAGTGAATAAAAAAGGAAACAACACAAGCATGTAAACAAACAAACAAATAAATAAATACAAAAGCATTAAATAAACACATAACTGATAATTCAATAATAACAATAATAACAACAAATTTAGCATGTTTGTAAACAAATAAGTAGCACGGACATGTTAATAAACAAACAAATAAACACCTAAGTAAACAAATTCCCAATAGTATGTATTTCCATGTCACTCCCAGTGTGTCCAGTATCCACAGTGACCTTAAACAATGAATGAATGATTGAATAATATATATATATATATATATATATATATATATATATAATCACAACGTATTTTTTCTGTAAACATTATAGACAGACGATAGCTGTAGAATTCTCTCACTCACTCATTTTCTACCGCTTATCCGAACTACCTCGGGTCACGGGGAGCCTGTGCCTATCTCAGGCGTCATCGGGCATCAAGGCAGGATACACCCTGGACGGAGTGCCAACCCATCACAGGGCACACACACACACACTCTCATTCACTCACACAATCACACACTACGGACAATTTTCCAGAGATGCCAATCAACCTACCATGCATGTCTTTGGACCGGGGGAGGAAACCGGAGTACCCGGAGGAAACCCCCGAGGCACGGGGAG
>NC_083460.1:42181310-42198810 GCF_030014155.1 Tachysurus vachellii
CGTGTTCCTCTCTCTCACTCACTAATCTTCTACCACTTATCCGAACTACCTCGGGTCACGGGGAGCCTGTGCCTATCTCAGGCGTCATCGGGCATCAAGGCAGGATACACCCTGGACAGAGTGCCAACCCATCACAGGGCACACACACACACTCTCATTCACTCACGCAATCACACACTACGGACAATTTTCCAGAGATGCCAATCAACCTACCATGCATGTCTTTGGACCGGGGGAGGAAACCGGAGTACCCGGAGGAAACCCCCGAGGCACGGGGAGAACATGCAAACTCCACACACACAAGGCGGAGGCGGGAATCGAACCCCCAACCCTATAGGTGTGAGGCAAATGTGCTAACTGCTAAGCCACCGTGCCCCCCTAAGTGTGTTCCAATTCACACCAAAACCTTTCTTTTCATTTTTAATAAAGACAGGAACAAACACAGAACATTTCATGAATGCAGGTAATCTAAATATATATATATATTTTTTTGTAGACGTATATCAGTAAACAAACTTTCCAGGCATATGTGATATGATGGGATTATGTAGAGTGGGCGGAGCTTATCTAAGACCCAGGTTTAAGGTAACTCAGTAGTGCAACATTTGGGGGAAAAACATGAAATAATGTCTCTTCTATTGAGTTTTGTTTTTGATTTCTTATTACTGTAATATAGAAAAAACATTAGATGGTTTATCTGAAAGATCTCCTGTAATGTCTCGCCTTCTCCTGAGTCTTTAATCTTGACATAGTGTGATAAACAAATTACTGTAGATTGGAAAACATTTCTGAAACCTGCGTATTAAAATCTGTACTGTACATAACAGCTGTCTCTCATTTATCACACGACACACACACACACACACTTCTTACTGCTGCATTATCTGTAAAAGCACTCCAATATCTGTTTCACTCATAAGATACTGCCATTAATCTGAAATGAGTGATACTGAAGAATGTAAAGCTTCTAGGAGGCCAGGGGGCCGTGTCAGGTGACCAGAGTAATAGGATTTAGCTCAGGCTGTGAGATTTCAGATCTTTTCTCATTCCTCCATTATGGAAAAGAGAGAGAGAGAGAGAGAGAGAGAGGGAGAGAGAGAGAGAGAGAGAGAGAGAGAGAGAGAGAGAGAGAGAGAGAGAGAGAGAGAAAGAGAAAGAGAGAGAGAGAGAGAGAGAGAGAGGGAGAGAGAGAGAGAGAGAGAAAGAGAGAGAGAGAGAGAGAGAGAGAGAGAGAGAGAGAGAGAGAGAGAGAGAGAGAGAGAGAGAGAGAGAGAGAGAGAGAGAAAGAGAGAGAGAGAAAGAGAGAGAGAGAGAGAGAGAGAGAGAGAGAGAGAGAGAGAGAGAGACTGAAATTTATCCAAAATGTAAATCTGAGTAGGATGAAAAACAGCACATGATGATGATGATGATGATGATGATGTCTTTGGAAATCAGTGACGGCTAAAATCTAATGTCTAGCAATCACTTTATAATGAAACTTTACTGTATCAGTGCATTTTTATGACCAGGTCTCACTGATGGGATAATAAGAATGAGGAATCTATTACACACACATGCACATATACAGTATACACAAACATATGCACACACACACGCACACATACACATACATACACACACACAAAAAAACTCATATACACACACATACACATATACACACAAAAACTCAAACACACATACACACAAAAAAACACACACATGCACATATACAGTAGACACACACACATACACACACAAAAAAACACATACACACACAAAAAAAACACATACACAAACATATGCACACACACGCACACATACACATACATACACACACACAAAAAACTCATATACACACACATACACATATACACACACAAAAACTCAAACACACATGCACATATACAGTAGACACACACACATACACACACAAAAAAACACATACACACACAAAAAAACACATACACAAACATATACACACACGCACACATACACATACACACACACAAAAAACACATATACACACACAAAAACTCACACACATGCACATATACAGTAGACACACACACACACAAAAAAAACACATATACACACATATACACACACACATGCACATATACAGTATACACACATACACACACAAAAAAAACAAACATATGCACACACACGCACACATACACAAAAAACACATACACACATACACATATACACACACAAAAACTCACACACACATACACACAAAAAAAACACACGCACACATACACATACACACACACACACACACACATTTAGTCAGGATAGTATGTTTTTCAGAATAAAATCCTTCAAAAAAAAAAAAATTCACGAATGCACAAAAATTTATATCTAACAATAGCATTTTTCATATTTCATCTCGTCTGACGAAATTAACACTACATACATATATAAAAACCACACTATATTTACCCTTATTCAGTTATATGTACATATTACTACACCTTCTGTATAACATCATACCCTTATTTATTACACTGCCACTTGTAAATAAACTATCTATGCACTTCTGGTTAGATGCTAACTGCATTTCATTGGCTCTGTACATGTACCTTGTACAATGACAATAAGGTTGAATCTAATCTAATCTAATCTAATCTAATTATTTACATTGACATTATTTCCTGTTCAGTGTCACCTATATGAGGATGAGGTTCACTTCTGAGTCTGGTTCCTCTCAAGGTTTCTTCCTCATATCATCTCAGGGAGATTTTCCTCACCACCGTCACCTCAGGCCTGATCATTAAGGATAAATGTTAGAGATAAATAATAATGTAAGAAATAATACACAGAATATTAGTGTTTGATGATAACCCCTTTATCTTTGAACTTGATATCACCATTTACTTTAAAAATATCCAACCTTTTACAAGGCATTTTAGAAGAAAAAAAAAGGATGCTAAAGTAAATAATCAGCCTGGTTCATGTTCATTACACCAACTATATTACACGTCTACCTTCTCAATCACTACTGATGAATCTACAGTCTGGGTTTAACAGAAATCAGCTCCAGCTTCACTTCATGCTTCTTTAAACCATTCGGTGTGTTTTCTTGATCACATCAGTGTGCTGTTTCACTTGTGACTCACAAATCAAACCTTATATTTAAAGTCTATTTATCCTCAATATGCTGGATATAGATATTAAACTCGTATAACGTTCAAGCATCAGAGCTTCATTCTCAATCCCCTTTTCAGACATTTCAGTTTTATTCTCTCTTCACTTTCTTTCAGTCAGTATTTTTATTTTTTTTGTATGAATGTATTCTGCTCAGGTCTTTTAGAAAACGGGGCTTAAATCTCCAGAGGTGTCGTTCACACATCCAAGCACTCGTGTGTGTCATTCCTTAGTGGTGTGGATTGAGGAGCGCTGGGATTTCATTAGGCAGCTCACACCGGGCTGTCAGCTCCACGACATCTCAATAAAATGACGTGTCTGATGTGAGAGTACGAAAGAAAGATAGAAAAATATCTCAAACAACTAGCGAGAAGACTTAATTTGGCCCTTGACAGGAATGAAGTTTGTGATTATAGATCATTTTAAACACGATGTTAAGTGAGAAAAAAAAAAATCCACCACGATTCCAAAAAGCCGTCACCTCGAAGGATTTCTACCTCGAACATATTCACCAAGTTGATAAAATATAATAAATATGACGCAAGTCTAATACAAGGGCATTTAAGCTTTATTTTACAGCACAAACATTTAACAACATTAACACTAAAATGACTTATTTACAAAAAAATACTTTACATTTTTTTTTATTTTCTGAAATAACTAATCTTTCTTTAACAAAACGGCACCACAATCACAAGCTGCTGCCGAAAGTATTTTTTTTTAAAAATATTACAATTTTACAACATGGAAAAGATATTAGTGTATAGAAAAAAAAAAAGTGCCAGAATATGAAGTGTTTAGCCTTAACACAGTCATAAGCAATTGAATTAAATTCAGACTATGTGCATAAAACAGGAGAGTAGATAAAGGGCACATGGACCTCCAAATGAAAGAAAAAGAAGGAAAAAAAAAAAACCAAACGAGTGTCTTTCCAACAGACGTCGCTGAGATGACCTTTACATGACGTTAAATGCCTAATTACTTTCCTTTTGTATAAAGGTTAACCTTTTGTACTGCCGGCTGTTGACATATTGATAAAATCTGACAGAACACAACTTTCATTATGCAGTCGACTGAACTTAAAAATGAGGGGGGGAAATAATCGAGGCGCAATTCCAGACAATACGGATTATTATTGCAGGAAAACGAGACGTTTGGCAAAACCTGAACCTCGCTGATGATGTTGGATTGATTCAATTTATTATTATGACATGCTTAAAAAAAAATAAGACGATGTTGAAGTCTGTGGGTACCTTAAAAAAAAAAAAAAAAACAGGATTAAATAAAGTGCAGTGAATGTAAAAAGGCACGATTTGCCAACAAGCTAAAAGTCTGTATGACTATGAAGACTGGAAATGAACCGTACCAGTGATCCACAGGTACCTCACTGATTCCCCACGTCAGAGAAATTCATTAATAGCTTTAGAGGCCCGGTTGTCGGATGTTCTCTTGGTTCCTGGCGGTCAGATGTACGTCTCGACGCCGTCTGGGAGTAAAGCGCATGTAGACGACACGCTGGAAGACCTGTCCTGTACGGTGTTGTTATTTACAGTAGCCATTACCGAGTCATGTACCGGTTTGGAGTCAGGACAAATCCCGAAACACAGTCTCTGCAAGACGGAGTGGAATTTTCTCCTGAAGCTTTGGTTAATCCAAAAGTAAAAGACACAGTTGAGGAAGCCGTTGGAGGTCGGTAACCACACGGCCACAAATTCCACCCATTCTGGGACACCGCTGCCTGATATTGCTGAGAAACATCAGAACAGAAAGAAGGAGTTAGCATGTTATGGCACCATGTAGCAGACAACCTGAGATTGCCTCAGGCTGAACTCATAAATAATCCCACAGCTAAGCTGAACTGGATTTGTAACACAAAATTCACCGAAATAGTCCAAACGTAGGCGAAATCTTATCAGGGCGAACCCACAGAGCCATAATCTGACTTTAAACCTCACTTTTATTAATAAAGTAATGATGTAAAACGACCACACGACAGTATCGTGGTGTTGAGTCTATGCTGCAGTTGTCAGGTTCCACTCACAGCAGGTTCCAGCTCCAAATCGGGATTATATCAATACGCTTGTTCTAATCCCACGTCGTTTCTTTTGAAACAGCTCGTATACAGACGGGTTAAAAACACGTAGACATTTTGTTCTGACGTTTTATTTAACATTTAGGGAATGAGTCTCCAATGTGAGTGTTTTGTATAAGACAAAGTATTTAAAACAGCTTGTCACATGTTCTGTGCTATGCTTTAAATTTTATTGTTGGTTTGGTTTTACTTTGTAAAGACATTAGTAAATAAATCCCATGACCAATTATCTCTCTACAGAAAAGAGATGTTATAATTATTTAAGATGACTTTTTTATTTATTATTATAATCTCTGGTCAAACCTTTGTTCAATACTTGACATTTTTTCCTTCTTCCCTCCTTCCACTGTTACACCATCCATTTGTCTGACACTGAATCACATTAAATGTAGTGCAGAAATTACGGGCACTAATTGCTAATTGTCTGGACGCTTGATATGCAAATGTGTATGCAAATGTATGTAAGATTAACTTAATTCCCCTGGAAACACTGAACAAAATGTTTACATGCACAAGATTAAGTGAGAAGTCTGTTGCGTTTGCAGCCAAACCCACCGGTGTAGATCATGACGACCATGCAGGGGGTCCAGCACGTGTAGTAGGCGGTCATGACGGGCACCAGCACACGCGAAGCCACGTTTGGACGTGTCCACCGACCGGATGCGTGTCTCCTCAACCTCTTCCTCTGTCTCCTGGCTGCGAACCACAGCCTGAGGTTACAAAAGGTCATGAGAGCCGAGCAGGGGAAGAAGATGAAGCCGGTGAGAGTCAGAGAGTACGTCACGTTACTGGAGTAGGACGGGTTGCACACCAAGGACGCCGTGGAGAAGTGCACGTCTATGATTCCCTCCGGACACGTGATGGGCACGAGCAGAACAGGAGGAAAGATCCAGGCGAAGGCGATGAGCATCAGGGCGCGTCTCCGGGTCAGGATGCTGGAGTACTGCAGCGGATAGAACACGGCTACATAGCGCTCCAGGCTGATGCTGGCCAGCGTGTACATACACGTGGAGTACACGGTGGCGTTAAAGAAAGCCACGACGTGACAGAACGGGTCAGGTTCGTCACTGTAGTCCTTCACCAGACTCACACACAGGTTCATCGGCATGACGATCAGACCGAACGCCGAGTCCGCTCCGGTTAACGATAATAAAAAATACCGCGAGTTCCTCGACCATCCCGGTACCGCTGAATAAATCACCGACACCACGGCCACGTTCCCCAAAGTAATCATAACACCCACAACCAGAATAATCCCCACTTTGATGGGCCGGTGAGCCTCCAGGAGCCTCAGTGTGTCCGTGGGTTTAACATCTAACTCGTTTAAGTCACCCGGTAAAGACACGTTAGTGCACATGGTGATGGAGTTTACACTACAAGCACAAACCCCACGTGGTGCTCATTATCACTCATAAACGGGGTCACTTAGGGATCAGCTGGGAACAAAGGGTCTAAAAGTAACCATGTGCACACGCAGGTCTACGGTTTAGGACACAAACAACCAACAAACATCACCTGCGACTAATCAAACGTTATAAGTCTCATATGACCTAAAGTGTCCAATTAGACGCCTGGAGCAGGTACTGAAACTCCAGGAGAGTCACGTGTCACGTGTCACCAGTTAATACTCAATATTAAGGATGTAGCTAAAGGCCAGATTGTGTATCAGTTTCTTCCCCCGAGCTTTTAGAATCATAAATACCCAAAGACTGTGCTGAAACACACACACACACACACACACACACACACACACACACACACACACACACACACAGTTTAGAGTTGAGGACATTGCTCCCAGCTACACAACCCTGTCACTCAGGTCACAATTAAAAACAATCATCCAAAAATAATGTAGATTCTTATAAAACCATTTCAAATACTGTTTTTAGAGAAATGTTTTTAAATGGAAATCACACAAACAACTGAACACCATTTCATTCCCTTTTACAAATTTTTCACATTTCTTTCTTTTCAGTTGTCGCTAACGAGTAAGTTGTGTTTAACATTTACTGCATTTTTTACTATATTGTCATCCTTTTGTACTTTATTCCGATCTACAATGGTGTAAGTGTCATTTTAGTTGGTTTTAGTGTTGTTTTTTGTAGCACCAAAGGTCCTGGAGGGTCACTGTTTTGTTTCACTCTGTACTGTACCAGCTGTTGACTTGATAATTAGGTAATAAAATAAATCAGTAGGTGATGAAACATTAAACATCCGTTTATCCATTTTCTAAACCACTGATTCAAAGTCACAGAACTGAAGGTGGGGGACATACTGGACATCATGGGGAGAGACCCATCATGGGGCAAAATCATCATACACACACACACACACACACACACACACTATGGACAATTTAGTTATGGCAATCAGCCTACAACAGATGTCTTAGGACTGGGGTAGGAATCCAGAGAACCCAGATGAAACCCTCTGGCACCTTTTTTGTTCAGAAGGTGCTAGTGGTACTTTTTGAGGGTCTTTCAGGGTTTGATCTTAAGCACAGGTTACTGTCATTGTGAAGTATTACACATTCTCCCAATGCCTGAGTTTCATCCCAACTCCCACAAACATGGCAGGTATGTGTGTATGTATGAATGGTTTCCTGTATTCCTAGAAAAGACTCTGGATCTAAAGTGGATCCTTAAGATGAACGAATCTCACATTGTTGCTCACACCGTTAAAAAGTCAAGCACTTCTGACACATAGTGTGTGTGTGTGTGTGTGTGTGTGTGTATGATGATTTCAGAATTTCAAATTTATTTGCCTTAGTTGGCCCATGTGAATAATATTTATAGCATGATTTTGTTTTGTTTAATGTCTGTAATGGTAAAAAACAATTGTATATTGCAGCCTGGTATTTAAAAAACATGATAATTAATTTTTGTGACTCAACATAACAAATCGTCCCATCAGAGGCCCTTCAAGATGCTTTATCGTTGTCATTTATCATTTATCATTATCCAGTGTCACCCATATGAGGATGAGGTTCCCCTTTGAGTCTGGTTCCTCTCAAGGTTTCTTCCTCATATTATCTCAGGGAGTTTTTCCTCATCATCACCACCTTAGGCCTGATCGTTAGAGATAAATGTTAGAGATAAATAATAACATAAGAAAAAATACGTTCGGGGGGTCACGGTGGCTTAGTGGTTAGCACGTTCGCCTCACACCTCCAGGGTTGGGGGTTCGATTCCCGCCTCCACCTTGTGTGTGTGGAGTTTGCATGTTCTCCCCGTGCCTCGGGGGTTTCCTCCGGGTACTCCGGTTTCCTCCCCCGGTCCAAAGACATGCATGGTAGGTTGATTGGCATCTCTGGAAAATTGTCCGTAGTGTGTGATTGTGTGAATGAATGAGAGTGTGTGTGTGTGCCCTGTGATGGGTTGGCACTCCGTCCAGGGTGTATCCTGCCTTGATGCCCGATAACGCCTGAGATTCCCCGTGACCCAAGGTAGTTCGGATAAGCGGTAGAAAATGAGAAGTGAGAAAATACTTTCTTCCTCTTCCATCTAAGGGAGTTTTTCCTCCCCACAGTCACCTGAGTCACCTCAGACTTGCTCATTGGAGATAAATACAAACACATTTAAATCTATCTAATATTAATCATGAATTTTGTATTATATTATTCTTTATATTAACCTTTTGTTATGTGTTTGTTCTGTAAAGCTGCTTTGAGACAATGTCAATTGTAAAAAGTGCTATACAAATAAACTTAAAACTTGAATGATTTATGGGTGAAAAGTTTGGTCTTTAAAGAGATTTTATTCCACCGATATAAATGCATCTGAGCCTGTAATTAAATCTAACCTTGAAATCCAAGAAGACACAAACGTTGAGGGTCTTTGTCTTCACCATGTTTCTCGTCTGAGACACTGTGGCTCTTGTGCCCTTGCACGTTCCTCAGTGTGCTTTTAATGAGCCAGATTCAGCCTGAAGACACCTGAGCTCATCTGAACCGCAACCCATAGAGACTGGATGAGGTCTAGCCCATTAGACAACGAGAAGCTAGTGTGGATTTCTGGAAGAATTATCGTGCGTCTCTGTACCCGATCCGTCGGACCGGGTTCATCCACGGGGACGTGTTCATTAAGACGCTGACAAGTGCATGCATCATGGCAGGTTTCAGCTGCCTCGCCGCTGAACAGGCCGTTAATGGTTGACTAGGCTGCTCAGGGCTGGGCTCGCTGCACCGCCTGACACGCTTCACAGAGCAACGGCTTTGCTAATTAGTTTTTAAAAGACCATTAGCATAGACGTAGCTATGGCTAAGCTATTTTTGACCTCCAGCACAATGTGGAACAAAAACTGAAATTCACATAAATACTGCAATTATGTTTCACACCGCAGGCGTCTCTGATAACACAGCCATTCGGGAGGAATCCGACCGAGAAGAGCTTTACTAAAAATAATTACAAATCCTGTTTTAGTAGCACATCTGCATATATAGAAATAAGAAGTTTGTGAGTTTGAATCCCAGGTCCACCAAGCTGTCACTGCTGGGCCCCTGAGCAAGGCCCTTAATCCTCAGTTGCTCAGATGTATATGAGATAAAATGAGATAAAAATGTAAGTCGCTGTGGACGAGGGCGTCTGCCAAAATGCTGTAGATGTAATCACAATGAAATTTTTAAATGTTACAATAGTTAAATATGTGTGAAGAAAAATGTAGGTTGCATCCAGATGATGTAGAAATATTACAAAGGTTGTTCATTACCCACAATGCTGAGAGCAGTGTAATGGGATCCAGCTCTCTTGTTATCTAAAGAGA
Source organism: Tachysurus vachellii (assembly GCF_030014155.1). Classification (NCBI taxonomy): domain Eukaryota; kingdom Metazoa; phylum Chordata; class Actinopteri; order Siluriformes; family Bagridae; genus Tachysurus; species Tachysurus vachellii. The sequence continues at coordinate 42,191,296 of NC_083460.1, forward strand.
TCAATGCAGCGGTGCTTTAGTCTTTCATTCTGTACACCTCCTAATACTGTATGTGCACTCTGCTCAAACAGCTTCAGATGCTTTCATTTCCTCTCGTTGTTTTTTCTGCTGCAACTTTTTTTGGGAGGAAACCTGGAGAACTCCTAGAGTCAGAGTCAGAGCTCAGGATCAAGCCATGGACCTTGGAGTGTTCATTTACAAATCAAGACTTTATTCTGTCACATCTACTTCACAGCGCAATTCTTTCTTCACATATCTCAACATTAGAGGTTGTGGTCAGAGCACAGAGTCAGACATGATACAGCACCACTGGAGCAGAGAGGGTTAAGGGCCTCGATCAAGGGCCCAACAGTGGAAGCTCATCGGTGCTGGGGCTCGAACCCTGATCTTCTCGTCAACATCCCAGAGCCTTAACCACTTGACCCACCACTGCCTGGTTGATTAAGTCTAGGTTAATTAACTAATTATTATCTAAATATTTACTACTTAATTTCTTTGCTTTCTTGCAAGTGTAAAATCAATAGAAAACTCGGTATTTATTAATATATTAATAATATTCTGTTTTATATTGTCTAATCCCATTTTACATAGTTATTTAAAAATATTTCCTGATTTAAAACAAATCTCTCTCTCTCTCACACACACACACATAATTCAACCACAAGCTGTGTTATAAAATGACAGAGGAAGATATAGTATACAAAGATGTATAGTAATGCAAATGTTGCAACTAACAATGCATCGCATTATATCCTGTAGACACTTATGTAAGATAAACTATACATAATTTATCATCTTATATTTTAATAATGAATAAAACCTGTAAGAAAACATTGTGCTATTGGGTTTTATATATACATTATACACCAGCTAATTCCAGACTTTTAAGTAATGTATTTTAAGCATCTCTCTTTTTCCGCATTCAACACTACTAGCCTGAATCCAGCTTGGATCTGCTCTGAGAGCTGGATTAAGGACAACCTTCTTTCAAATAAATAAATAAATAAATAAAAATCCCCACTAAGAGCTGAAGAGCGCTGAAGAGAAATGCATCTGTTGTTATGCAGATATGCAGAGGTGTGATTACTAATGGATGCATTAACAAGTTGAAAGAGCCACTATGCAAATGGTACCTGCGATTAAACCACACAATTATTAACACTTTATTTTAGACAAAAAAAAATTACAGAGAAACTTCTGCAATTTATTTGTGCCTCTTTATTTGTGTAGCCTACTCTCTGGATTCAACCAGACGAAGAGCTTTAAAGTGCACAAAGTAACCGAGCTCCTTGCTGCTTCGTCTACATTTGAAATGAAAAGTAATTCTTAAAGAAAAAGTATGTATTCAGAAGTGTATTCATGCGCTGGTTATACTGTATATATACGGAGTGTGAGAACTCAGACTCGACCCCACAGAACACCTTTGGGAAGAGCTGTAACTCTAACTACAGCCCAGACCAAGATCAATGTCTGATCTCACTAAAGCTCTTGTAGCTGAATGAACACAAATCCCCACAGCCAAGTGCCAACATGTAGTGGAAATCTTTCCAGGAAGAGACGAGTGGAGCTGGAACAGAAAAAAGAGAATAAAGGTGATATGGGAAGGTCAGGGGTGCACAAACTTTTAATCATATATCTACAATACATAGAAATAGCTGGTGCTATTACACTGGATGCTTTACTGTCTTTGAGCTTTCTAAGTGTATATTCACGCTGCCAACAGTTAGAGAGATAGCAATGAGGCTCATGATATGAAGAGATGACTAATACAAGCTGTCATTATTACACACACAGAGAGCGAGAGAGAGAGAGAGAGAGAGAGAGAGAGAGGGAGAGAGAGAGAGAGAGATGGAGTGAGAGAGAGAGAGAGAGATGATTGCAGGTCCGGGTCAAAATGAACAAAATTGCCCTGAGAAGGATTTTCATTTTCTTTTGTTTTCATTACATCACTGCTGAATTCTCAAACGGTGTTGATTTATTTTCTTTTATTTTCCGACACAGTGGTTCTGACCATAGTTGCACTCGTCCTAGTACATTATCGTTTCTATAGTAACAACATTCAAGCAGATTTAATACTTAAAAAACATACTTACTTACCGATGAGGAAAATCTTCTGTAAGGAGACGTTTACTTATGTAACTTTTATGGAAGGAGACTCCAGTGTCAGTGATAGAGGAATCTGTACCATGTGTTTACTGACTCCAGTGTCAGTGATAGAGGAATCTATACCATGTGTTTACTGACTCCAGTGTCAGTGATAGAGGAATCTATACCGTGTGTTTACTGACTCCAGTGTCAGTGATAGAGGAATCTATACCGTGTGTTTACTGACTCCAGTGTCAGTGATAGAGGAATCTATACCGTGTGTTTACTGACTCCAGTGTCAGTGATAGAGGAATCTATACCGTGTGTTTACTGACTCCAGTGTCAGTGATAGAGGAATCTATACCGTGTGTTTACTGACTCCAGTGTCAGTGATAGAGGAATCTATACCGTGTGTTTACTGACTCCAGTGTCAGTGATAGAGGAATCTATACCGTGTGTTTACTGACTCCAGTGTCAGTGATAGAGGAATCTATACCGTGTGTTTACTGACTCCAGTGTCAGTGATAGAGGAATCTATACCATGTGTTTACTGACTCCAGTGTCAGTGATAGAGGAATCTATACCGTGTGTTTACTTAAAAACACGAGCAGTTTTTTATCTTATTCAAATGAAGAGAGAACTAAATGAGAGAGCAGGTGAGGGAACGTTTGTTTATAGCTGCTATAACGTACTGTAAGTGACAAGAGGAACAAACTAATTATATAGTACGTTATTGCCAATGATATAGGAATAAAACATTTCAGGACAAACTGCTAATAAAAACCTACAGGATGTAACTGTTACTCTGCTTCATCATCGTGTTCGTTATTTTCAGCACAATGTATAAAGCTTAACCTGTAAAGATTTGTGGACTCGAGGGTGGGATCTCGTCTTACATAAAAATCTCCAAAAAGATGTGTCTATGAATCTTGTAGTTTTCAGCATCACGCATTAATGCATCCACCATATCTCCATCCAACTGCATGAGTGTGTGTATGTTTTGACCAAACCCTTTAAACAGATGTGTGTTTTTGAGCTCGATGGGATTTAGTGGTTTACTTCTGTCTGTTCCCAGCTGCTCTCTGTCTGCCTGTTCGTTGCAAATGGACACCTGTGACCTCATGAACATTTTAACCCTCACCTCATCGTCATTCTACACACTCACTTTAACCCAGTACAGTGGCAAATTGCTGCCATTTTCTCGATTACATAATCACGGTTTACGGTCAATGCGTAAAATGAGCTTAAAAGCTTCAGCCTGGACACATGGTTCATACCGCTGCTGAATGCTGGATCCCTATTGGTCAGAAAGGGGTTGATTTATTTTCTATGAGAACAGCACTGGCTGAAGTTCTGACTGAAAATGAATTTCTTACACAAGGACTTGTTTTATTGAACGCTTCACAAACGTGTAATCACGGAGATGCTTATTTAACATTTATGGACGGAGTCTCCAGTGTCAGAGGTCAGATCTTCATGACAGAAAAGTTTACGCTTTATGTCTTGTTATCTTTCAGAAAGAGGAAAGTACCTGAGGCTGATGGAACATCTGATGGATGTCATAAGAGTGCAATCATAAGTGGCTGAGATACTGTGCAGAACCCTCAAAATCCCAGCTTGAGAAATACACACACACACACACACACACACACACACACACACACACACACTGAACAGATCTAACTAGGACCAGAAAATATATTTTTGGATAAAGGTCCTTAAAATCAGGCTTTTCACCTTAACAATGATTAAGTCTTACTTTGAAGGCTTTATATTTTTGCTATATATTTTTTATGGTTATTTACTGGTCTTATTCTCCGTCTCTCTCTCTATCACATTTCTAACCCTTTCAATCCTCCGTCTTTGGAGAGAAGTGGAATTTAATGGTCGGATCATCTACACTATATGATGATAAACTCTATCTGTACAGAAGATCTGGAAGATCTCCAGCTCGATCTGTACTTACACATGTACTTATCGACCCTGACAGCGGTGTCCTACTTACAGCCCGAGATCTGGAGATCTTCTAAATGAGAGGAGGTTCAATATAATAGTAAAAAAATTAGAGCGCTCTTAATTTCTGCCTTATTCCCAGTTCTCTGAAGGAGACCTGCAGGTTTTCTGCATTAAAGTTTGATAAGGAAAGATCATCAAAAGCAAAGTAAAGAGCGAGAGTCCATGTTAGGATTTGACCGGGGGGATAAGAGGCAAATGTGACACACAAGCCGCTTGGAGTCAGGTGAAGGGTGATTTATTGGTGCACCCACGTGGTAACAAACCCCAACACACGGTGTAAAGGTAATAAAATAATACAAATTTTATACTATATACAAAACCTTTACAAGCTAGTTCAGCTAAATCAATTGCTCTAAACTGCATCAGCCAGAAACCAGCATTTACTCTCCATATCACCTATAAACACAAACTCCTACAATAACCCACACCGACTGACTGCGGTGGAGCCATTTTATACTCTTAGCCCCGCCCCTGGATCTAACCATTCTGAAATCGGTAGGGGGTTTTCTCCTCTGAATGTAGAAGCATACATTCATCACTTGGTAACAAAATATACATTAATGAAAACAAATAAGCACAAACACACAATTCAACACACACGTCAAACAACCGAGGTAGTTCGGATAAGCGGTAGAAAATGAGTGAGAGAGAGGTTGTTCTTTAATAAATAAATAAATAATACATTGTGAAGGGGCACGGTGGCTTAGTGGTTAGCACGTTCGCCTCACACCTCCAGGGTTGGGGGTTCGATTCCCGCCTCCGCCTTGTGTGTGTGGAGTTTGCATGTTCTCCCCGTGCCTCGGGGGTTTCCTCCGGGTACTCCGGTTTCCTCCCCCGGTCCAAAGACATGCATGGTAGGTTGATTGGCATCTCTGGAAAATTGTCCGTAGTGTGTGATTGTGTGAGTGAATGAGAGTGTGTGTGTGCCCTGTGATGGGTTGGCACTCCGTCCAGGGTGTATCCTGCCTTGATGCCCGATGACGCCTGAGATAGGCACAGGCTCCCCGAGACCCGAGGTAGTTCGGATAAGCGGTAGAAGATGAGTGAGTGAGTGTGAGAGAATACATTGTGAGCATGAGCCAAATCTCTCTTCACTTCCACGTGAGTAACATGAGCACAGATCTCATCGCGTCTTCACTAGTAGGAATTTAAAAAAGAATCCTGTGTTTTTTAAGTGATTTAAGTAAAGACTGTTGTGTGTGAAAATCCCAATATTCTTGTTACAGATAGTCAAAGAGATCAAATTTTTAGTCTGGTGTTTGTTGTGAAGAATGAGTGAAGCTTCTGACGTGTGGTTTTATGCATTACATTTACAGCATTTAGCAGACTCCCTTATCCAGAGCCACTTACATTTTTATACAACTGAGCAATTGAGGGTTAACAGCCTTGCTCAGGGGCCCAGCAGTGGGAACCTGGTGGACGTAGAAATCGAACTCACAACCTTCCGATTGGTAGCCAAACACCTTAACCACTAGGCTACCACATGCCTGCACATTACACTGCTGCCACATGATTGGCTGATTAGATAACTGCATTACTATGCAGGTGTTCCTAATAAAGTGGACAGATAATATATATGTGTATATACTAAATATATATATATATATATATATATATATATATATATATATATATATATATATATATATATATAAATAACAAGTCTATAAGGCAGCACTAATGGATCAGCAGGACGGACCTGAGCTGCAGCTTGTTGTTGCCGCATTGAAAGTAGATCCATTATGATGTGGTTTTATCAGACGCCCCAAAGACTGGGCTGAAAGATCAAAAGCAGAATGTTTCTAATGGGCTCACCTACAACGTCTAATCTTCAGGCCCAGGAGTGCTGTGACACACAATAATGAGGCACTATTAGCCGCCTGCGCCTGTGGAGAACCGCAACGTCCTCAGCAGCAGAGAAGAAAAGCAGCTTTACTATGCAGCCTGTGTGGGATTTAAGCTCCATCTAAAAGCTCGGTCTTCACTTCGCTCCATTTAGTCAGCAAAACAACATTCGGGGACGGAACAAACAGCCGAAAGTACACCACAGCAGGAAGCCTAGTGAGCTTACCTAAATACCCCACGTCACGTTTCTTTTGTCTCCAGACTCGTCTTTTTCTGAGCTTCTACAGCATCATCTCACAGGTTTATATTAATGCGCTCGTTCTAATATGGTATCGTTTCTATAGTAACAGCACGTCCGTTTTATAGAAAAAAAAAGCAGCGCATCAACGTTGAACGTGTGACGTTTTATGAAAGGAGATGTTTAGTTAACATTTACGGAAAGAGTCTCCAGTGTCAGAGTTGACCCATCATCATCTGGGAGAATAATGAAGGAAAGTAAGGAGTCCCCAAGTAAGGAGTTCCCACTGAAGTAAGGAGTCTCCAGTGTCAAAGTTTTGTAACTATCAGAGATAAAGATGAGACTTTAAACGATCCGAACTTCAGGATAGAGGGAAAATCTACATTTGTTAAGTTTAAACTAGATAAAAAAGGATTGACGAGTGAAAGAAAGCCTACTTAATGATGTTAATAAAGGAGTCCAACAAAGTCTTAATTACATCACAAAAGAAAAAGAGAAGATGATGGATGTTTCTAACTATTATAAAGTAGGAGCTATCATTTTTTTACAGATGTGCCACAACATTAAATGCATGAAAAGACTCAGTGGTGGTTCCAGTGGTTAAGGGTCTGGGATGTTGATCAGAAGATCAGGGTTCGAGCCCCAGCACTGATGAGCTGCCACAGTTGGGCCCTTGATCGAGGCCCTTAACCCTCTCTGCTCCAGTGGTGCTGTATCATGTCTGACCCTGTGCTCTGACCACAACCTCATCTCACTCACTCATCTTCTACCGCTTATCCGAACTACCTCGGGTCACGGGGAGCCTGTGCCTATCTCAGGCGTCATCGGGCATCAAGGCAGGATACACCCTGGACGGCGTGCCAACCCATCACAGGGCACACACACACACACTCTCATTCACTCACACACTCACACACTACGGACAATTTTCCAGAGATGCCAATCAACCTACCATGCATGTCTTTGGACCGGGGAGGAAACCGGAGTACCCGGAGGAAACCCCCGAGGCACGAGGAGAACATGCAAACTCCACACACACAAGGTGGAGGCGGGAATCGAACCCCCAACCCTGGAGGTGTGAGGCCAACGTGCTAACCACTAAGACACCGTGACCCCCTGACCACAACCTATAAAGTTAATATATGTGAAGAAAGAATGTCACAGTGCTGTGATGTAGATGTGACAGAATAAAGTAAATGAATTAAAATGTATGATGTTTTGATCTTTAATAAATAAATAATGATCATTTTTGGAGTATAACGTGTCAACACTATTCTCTTTATTGAGAGCAGAAATAATTAAAGTGTAAAGAGTCACTTGTGGCAGCGATG
>NC_083460.1:42203810-42253810 GCF_030014155.1 Tachysurus vachellii
CTTAGACTCGTTAGAGCACATTAATACCGTTAACCTCCTGGTAGAGGCAACTGTGCTGTAGACTGAAATCTCTTTTTTCTATTTGGAAGGATGTTAAAAAACAAGCGCAAAAGTGCACGAATCCGTCGCAGTACCTAAGAGCAGGTTTCTGTGTTTGGTCCCACATCGAGGTCGCAGAGCTACACGGTGGGAAACGGAGCGGATTTTATTAAAGCTGCTAGCAAAACAATTTCAAAACACGAGTCAGAAAGGACGCGACTGTAATGAGTCTGTCTGTGTTTTGTCCTGTTTCTGTCTGCTGGTTTGCCTTGCTGTTAATTGTTTGTCCCGCCCACTTGTTTGTTGCCATGGACACTAATTGAACTCCATCTCTCACTCGGGTGTGTTGTCTTAGTCGCTGATTGTCTCTGCTTGGTGATTGGTTCCTGTTTGTTATATCTACTCTGTTTGTTCACTTCCCTGGTGTTGGTTGTTGTTGAATGTTTATGTCTATGTTCCTGTTTGCTCAGTGTTTTGCCTGTTTCTTGTTTTGGATTAATAAAAGTTTGAACTGCATTTGGATCCTCACTCGTCTTTGCCTCATCGCTACACGAGCATTTAAATACAAGGAAATACAAGTCAAAGGGAACAACACAGAACACGTGAGATTAAATTAAAAGACGGAGATGGGGACGAGTCGTGAATAAAAACAAAAACACGAGGCATGCGGACGTGACCTCACGCTGCTGTGCACGCGCTCGGTACCGAACCGTGATTTTTTTATTGCATGCAGCAAATTTCCATTTCTTTTCACTCGCATACTGATAGAGTTCACTGCCCAAAGTTTAATTTTGTCTTCACCGTATTTCCTACAATCACGGCTGCGTTTGAACCCTGTAGAAAACTGAAGAAAACATCCACAAGTTAAAAATATTAGCGATCTTGAGATGTGCTGGAGGTGACACACATCTACAACTATGTCCCATTTCTCACACATTTAAGCTCCTTTTTGAATGTTAATAGTTAAATTTTTACTCATTTCCATGTACCCTTAATTCTGTGTGTGTGTGTGTGTGAGTGTGTGTGTGTTAGAGAGTATAACGGTAAGAGCTCGGCTCATTCAGATCATTATCCTGTTTATTTCATTCGCACTTGGGATCGACATGTAGGTGGATCCATTACTGAAATTCTGAGCGCTTAAGTGACCTCGTTGTTCAGAATAACCCTGTGCGTGGATTAGTGGATTAAAAGCCCGATGAAGTGTAGTTTAAAGTGTTATTGTGTTAACTGGACACGCAATAACATTTACAGCATTTGGCAGAATAACACTTCTCTTCCTATTTCCATCAAGGGTGCCAATAATTAAGCAGCTGACCATGCATGTGTCTGAGAGTCAGAGATGTTTAGGAGTCCTCTACGGCTGACGCTAATGGTTCATCCCTGAATGAGCAACTCGATGGAGCAGAAGCCCCACGTCCTCACTCGGCATCGTTGAGAGATCCGATCTAATGAAAATGGGGCCGACTGAGACATGTGGCGTGACGGAGCATCTCGGCGGCCCGTTTGATCACCTCTCTCTGTTACTAATAACAACCCTATTAGTAGCCACTACCCCCCCTGCATGATGCCCAACGGCTTTATTTATTACTTTATTTAATAACACATACATATATGTGAGGCAACCGTGCCAAATAATATTTAATAAAATTTATTTTACAACAATTTGTTCATAATAAGCCAACAAATTTTATACATGAACAGATCCAATGTTATACGTTTTATGTTCGTCTCGTCTCATCTCTTACCGTGTCCACTTATTTCCTGGGGCAATGCTGTAAAGACGATTATGGGTATAACTTAATAGGTAGTCGTGATTTGTGTGTAATACTGTTTTGTTGCTTCAGGATAGAATAAATTAAGATGTCATAATGAAGCTCAGAGACGACGTGTGCTGTTTGTGGCTGCACTTCCGACCAGGCAAAAACTGCACGAGTGGCTTAAAGATGAACGCAACATACACAGAGCTGTAGTTAACCTGGACTAATTGAGTTCAGATAATGATACTAGCCCAGAAATCATCATCATCTTCATCATCTTCATCATTCATTTTATTTCTAATTTACTGACATTCCACACTATTACAGCTGTCTGACTACATGAGCACCCTGATATCTGACACTGACACCAAAACCTCAGCTTTAAACACCCAGCTGTTGTGACTGACTCTAAGTTGTCCTTCTTTCTAAGTTTCTGAGCTTTTCACCGTCACACAGAAACAGCTGAATATGCTGCTGTATGGTGTGTTTATTAAATCGTTCTTTCTGTCCACTGTTAAAAAACAGAAGGAAATGGTTATGGTTGATTCCACATTTTGCTGCGATTGAGGAGGAAGGTTTGTCATGTTGTAATAGGAGCTACTCCAGTAATCCAGGCAATGTGTTATCAGGTAGGAAAAAGGTGGACGACAAGAACAAAAAACTCTTCAGTCCTGAAGCACACACAAAGTGCTGACACTGGAGACTCCTTCCATGAAGGTTAAAATAAATGTCTCTTTACAGAAAATGTCACTATATCAATGATTACTCATGTTTTATTGGTTAAAATATAAGAAATTTTTAATATAAGAAAATGTTATCATTCACGTCTCAGAATCTCTCCACTAATCATATTTATTTTGTTTGTGTTTGTGAGATGAAACCTGTATTTATTTACACCGTGTAGGGATTCGGTCATCGTCACGGTTTGGGACATACAGATCACTTGAAAAATACTTAAACACAATAATGAGTATATGAAGTGAAGTGTTCAGTTTTAAGTGTTCAGTGTGTGTGTGTGTGTGTGTGTGTGTGTGTGTGTGTGTGTGTGTGTGTGTGTGTGTGTGTGTGGAATAAGTAGGAATAAGTATTTGAAATTGGAAAATATTTCATGTGGTTATATTTCAACCTGAACTCCACCCTCGTAGTTACACTACTGGTCCTTGTGTCTGATTTAACAATGACTATTTATTTATTTATATATTTAATAAAAAATGTAATAAAAACAAACAAACTGACAGACAGACAGACAGACAGACAGACAGATAGATAGATAGATAGATAGATAGATAGATAGATAGATAGATAAATAAATAAATAAATAAGTTCTTGGGGTTAAGGTTAGGATTGGATTTAGCTGAAGGCATTGTATTAATTAGCTGCATGAATAATCGTGTAGTAAGTGTGTGTGTGTGTGTGTGTGTGAGAGAGAGCGAGAGAGAGAGAGAGAGAGAGAGAGAGATGCTGTACAACTACATTAATGGCTCTGTTTTCCTTTTTCCCCCCGTTTTCTGTTTGTCAGATGACCTGCGCCTGTACACTGGGTGGAGAGATGTTATAAACACCAGAATGGTACATTTGGTGGAAATGTTTTTCTTTAACCAGATTACAAAACGAAACCCTGTCCCTTTGTGTCCCAGGTTTAAATATTTACCCAGAACACATGCACATCTCTCAGTATATTTGAACACGTAAAGCCATAAATGAATGGGTTATTAGTTTTGTTCATGATAAAGATGCACAGAGACAGATTCAGACAGGAGACAGGACTCAGGGATGATAAATGAATTTGAAAAATGAAATAATAACTGAATTTAAAGTCAATATATTTACTATAGCAGTGATGAGTGTTTTGTATTTTCATGAAGCTCGTTTAAAAATAAATAAATATATATATATATATATATATATATATATATATATATATATATATATATATATATATCTATATATATATATATATATATATATATATATATATATATATATATATATATATATATATAATTGCAGTTTACAAGTCATTGCATGCAGATGAATTCATTATTAATATGTTAATTATTCTTATAGGCAGGTATTAGATTTAGGGAGGAAACCTTTACAATTTTAACATTAAGCTCTCTCTCTCTCTCTCTCTCTCTCTCTCTCTCTCTCTCTCTTTCTGTCTCTCTCTCTCTTTCTCTCTCTCTCTCTCTCTCTCTCTCTCTCTCTCTCTCTCTCTCTCTCTCTCTCTCTCTCTGCCTGCTGAGAGTGTTGGGGGTGTGAGTGTTCACAGGAGGTGAGAGCTATCCTGTTCTATTCTGTTTTTCTTTTCACTTTTCCCGATAGAGTTAATTATAAGTTTTTGTGTTAAATAGTGTGGTTTATTAGTCAGGTAAGTGAGTCAGGTGAGTAGTAGCAGGGCGGGAGCAGGATGGCATCCCTCACACAGAGGGTGGCGTCACCTGTCTCCCTCTGCCATGGCGTCAGTTGTGTTTGTGAGTGTTTGTAACTTTGTGAGTGTGGAGGAAGTGTTACTGGCAATGGGGAAGGAGGTCGGGAATGAGAACATATTCGCTGCTTCCTGCATGAACAAAGTGGTGGTGGTGTTTCTGAAGGAGGAGAATCAGGCGAGACACCTGGCCAACACCGGCATTGTGGTAAGTGGTGAATTTGTTATAGTTTCACCGCTGATTGCCCCGACTGTCCGGGTCACTGTAGCTAACAAGCCTCCGTTCATTCCTGATGAGGACATAGAGCGAGAGCTAATGCGCTACGGAAAGTTAGCAAGCAAGATTAATACAGTTTCTCTGAGCTGTAAGACTGGAGGATTAAAGCATGTCTTGTCTTTCAGAAGACACGTGTACATGATCTTAAACCAACAGGAACTGGACGTGTCTGTTAGAGTGGTGTATGAGGGCAGATCGTTCATGCTGTATGCTAGCACAGGACACATGAAGTGTTTTGAGTGCGGGGATGTTGGACACAAGAGGTTAGTGTGTCCACACAAGGCTTAGGCCTCTGAGGGGGCAGCTGGGCAGGGTAACGTACTGTAGGGGCGGCTGGGCAGGGTAACGTAGGGGCAGCTAGGCAGGGTAACGTGGGGTCAGCTGGACAGGGGATTGAGAAGGGTGGTGTGGTTGAACAGATCACTGAGGAGGAAGCTAGACATAGTAATGAGGAGTCCATCGTTATAAGTGTTGCAATAAAGGAAGCTGAAGGTGTACAGGCCGCAGATACAGTTAAGAGTGGAGCTCAGGTTACTGACAATACAAAGAAACCATGTGATAACAGAGATGAGAACACTATGAGCCTGTATACTGAAATGGTGGAACCGCCGGCAACAGGCAGAGCAGAGTTTCCGGCACTGGCAGCGAGCAGTGTGGTTTTCCTGGAAGTGAGCAGAACAGAGTCAGACAGCACAGCGGCAGCGATGTCTAACACCGATATTCCTGTGGAAAAGCTACCGGAAGTGTCAAGCACAGAAAATAACCCAGTATCCGGCGAAGAGGAAATCACTGAAGGAAAACGTAATGATGGAAGAGAATAGTGATGTTGTTACGATTCACCTTCAAAACCCCCATAAAAAGAAAAAAGAGAGGAAGAAAAACAACATTGAAATATGCAAAAAAAAGCCGACCAAGAAGCCGAAGAAAGTGAAAGCGAACAGGAAGTGATGTTTTTACCTGAGCCCAGTGTTCCCAACCCTGCTGTGAGTAACATTCTAAAGAACACAATGTCACTGAAATTAAACACTTCCTAAAAGTCACAAAAAACATGCGACTGGTTAACATCAGTGATCACTTCCCTGATTTAAAACGGCTATTTGAAGCCATAAAACAGTTCATGCCTGAAGGTTGTTTTTGAAGATAAGGAAGTTTATCGACTAAAGAAAATAATGACAAAACTCTCTAACTTGTGTGATGATGGAGGTGAAACAGTCTAATTTTCTCAGTCCTCAGTGGCTGCACACTCTGCTGCTCTAAATAACCCTCTTCTGGATTGTCATAGAGGACATACACGAGGATCAGCCCAAGGCCCTTTTCTGATGAATCCGTGTGTAGCACGAATGGGAGGTAGAAATCTGGGTAAGCCAAGACCAGGGGATTTACCAGCATGTCAATCAGCAAGTCGAGTGTTTTCTGGTGCTCACTGGTCCATTCCACGAGAGGGCATCTGGGGACCCTTCCGCTTCTTTTGACTGTACTGATACATTGTTGACCCTGGCGTAGTTGAGTGGAGCCCAGTGGAGTCTGGAGTAGTTCGTAGATTGGTTTGGCCACATGTGAAAAATCGTATAAATGTATGAATGGGCGATAATATCCGAGGAATCCAAGGAGTCTCCGTACCTCTCCCACTGTCTGGGGTCTGTGACTTTTGAGTGCTATCACTACTTCAAGATCATGGGGGTCTATTCTCACTCTTTTGGCCGAAACATGGCGACCCACATACCGGACTTCCTGTCGGAAGAGTTCACACTTCTCCAGCCTTAGTTTTACTCCGTGGCACCTAAGAGTCTGAAGAACTTTTTGGATTACTCCTACATGTTTCTTAAACGACCAGGGATAACACAACACATCATCAGGATACGGGGCACAGCACTCATCCCTGAGATCATCCAGCATCTCCTCCATGCTGCGCCTGGAATGCCACAGGTGCATTAGAAAGGCCAAATGGAATGCTAACCCACTTATATAGCCCCCATGCAGTGATAAAGGCGGTCGTGTGTCTTGAGCCCTCAGCTAGGAAGCCCTGGTGGTAAGCTTTGTGAGCTATCCTTTTTTCAAACACAGACTATTGGGGTAGAGTAAGAGGACTTACATTTTACAATCCACCCTTATGCTAGAAGGTCTTGGATATAGTCCTTTACTTCTTTGAACCAATGTTTGGGTATTGAGGAATAAGCATGTTGTACTGGTATGTCATCTTTGAGATTGATGGACATTTGAAGACTCGGGATGCAGCCAATATTATTTCCATTCCGAGAAAAGGATGCAGACTCCTCGTGCAGCATTTGCCTAACCACTGCTTGCTGATCCTTATTCAGATGGCTGAGGTCGACAGGTGGGTGTCACAAGGTTGAGCTTTTGTCCACAGCTTCCACAGATGCACCATGAACCTTCCAACTGACCATTGTTTCCTTAGACCTGTCCGCTACCAACCCTGTCTCAACAGGGTGGACATACCCTAGGATTGTGTTGCAAGGCAGGGTAATGTCGCATGTAGAGTGGCTGCCGATAGGGACAGCAACGTATGAGCTCTGGAATTTTTGGAAAATCCTCTTTTTCCAAAAATTAATTCTGGTTAAATTTAGGTTAAATATAACCTACACTGGAGATCAAAATTAGAGAACAATTTATAAACAATTGAACAATTCTGAAATAATGTCATCTTCACCTTCATCTTGTAAAGATTCAATATTCTTGAAATCACAGATTTGGAACGACCAACTTGTCTTGCTATGGCTGATAGGGTCATCCCTTTGGCCTTCATCTGGACAACCTTCTGCCGGAGGCTTTCAGTCACTTCAGAACGGCCCACCATCTTGCAGAGTCAGTGAAACTGGAAGTTAGGCTTCCAGTTAAATAGGGGTTGACAGATAATCAAGAAAATTAGCACCAGGTGCCAGATTAACACCAATAACTGGGAGGTATCTGAAAGTGTTCTCTAATTTTGATCAGTGTGTTTTCTGCAAAATCATGGTTTTTGTTGAAATGCCTTAGTTATTTTGTGGAAAAGGTGTTCTGGTAGCATGGTATAGACAGGACAAAAACTCCTTCAACTGTTGAGCAGTGAAGATGACATTATTTCAGAATTGTTCAATTGTTTATAAATTGTTCTCTAATTTTGATCTCCAGTGTATATCCAGCTGATCCAACTGCACATTGTTCTTATTTGGCTCAAACAGAGCTACTGTGCAAGGTTGTGGCCTCAGTTTTGACTGAGCATGGAATCTACCGTACTGGTAAGTGCGTCAATGCGAGCAGTAAGTTGCATTATTGGATCGTTTTTAAATTTCGAACAGGTGCCTATTTTAGGCACTTATATTATTTTCATTGCTTTGCTTGGGACGAGTTATTGGACCCAATCTTCGTGCTCGCTCATTTTCGTCATTAGTAAAAATTTTCATCACATTTCTCATGATTGCCTCATCTGTGATACTGTGGTCAGCCAGCAGAGGTCTAAGCTCATTCCTGACATCTTTATACTTGTGCCCCAGGCCCTGATATACGGTATGGAGGAATACATCTTGGATTGTGGCTGAAGGCATTGATGTATTCAAAACAGCCCTCTTGATCTTCAGCGTCAAGCTCGGAGAACCTTTCTGGTATTCGACCGATGCTTTTGCTGACTTGGAACAGTTCAACAACGGACAGGTTGAGTAGACGTTTCCTGATGTCTCAAACCAGGCCCTTTCGTACTCGATCAGACATGATGACCTCTTTTCCACAGTCCCTCGAGCCACTCGGGCAGTCACCAGCACTCTGAACCCCTCTTCTCACTGACATCCCCGTCTATTGGATCACCACATCAGCATCCACACTCTGTTGGTCCTCAGAATCAGGATTTATGGATCGACTTCCATGGACATCAGGAGTCGATCCCGGACGATCCCCCACAAATCTGTTACAGTCCCTGTGCAGAATTAGAAAGTCCCTGTAAAAACAGGAAAAATTGAGGAGACAGGAGCCGACGCATGTGTGTCGCACATAATCCCCAGCAATTGTGAGGGCGCCGGCGCACAATGCGCCTGTGTGTGAGCCATCAGCTCATTTTCAAAATAAGAGTCCTGATCTCACTCAGCAAAAGATTGGTCGGGCGTTGGTCATCCAGCGTGCCCAAGCTCCCGGGGGGACTCCTTTGGAAAAAGGAAGGTTTTAAATATCTAGGAGTTTATCTGGGAGAAGAGACCTTCATGCACAAAAACTGGGAAGGGACAGTTTCGAAAATAAAAGGTCGCTTAGATAAATGGAAATGGCTGTTACCAAAGATGTCTTACAGGGGACGCATGCTAATTATAAACAACCTGGCACAGGGTGTGGCTCCCTTTGCCACAAAGTAACATGTATAGACCCACCTGTAACACTTTTATCAAGAATTCAGTCGATGTTTTTAGACGTCTTCTGGGACAAGTTACACTGGGTGCCCAAAGTGTCTTATACCTACCCAAAGATGAAGGTCGGCAGGGCGTAGTGCACCTACAGAGCAGAACCACTGCTTTTCGTTTAAAGTTTTTACAACGGTTTTTAAGCGGTTCAATGTTTTTAAGTTGGAAATGTGTGACCAGTACTATTTTAAAATCTTTTGGAGATCTGGGACTTTGTTTTAATGGACACTCGAAAGCTGAACACTTTGGGACTACCTGTTTTTTATCACAATCTTTTTAGATTTTTTAGACTTTTTAAGACAGAGAGAGCCATGGGCACAATCTCTACACTGGCTGCTTCAGGAGCCCCTCACCTATGGAGCTCGTCTGGACACTGCAGTGGACTTTATTCCTCCTGTTATTCCTCCTGTTCTGCAGCAGTTTGTCATTGTTTATAACTTGATTTCTCATTGTTTTTTTTTTTTGTTACTGCTGAAGCCAAAACGACTCATTTTGCTTTTTGCTTGTTTTCTTGCTTTTTTTTTTTGCTGTTTTGTAACTTTATGAAGTAATTTATATATATATATATATATATATATATATATATATATATATATATATATATATACATATAGGTAACAGGATAAATATTATAGAGGGTTCTTTAAGTAAATCATGTTGTAATGTGATCGTGCTTCCTATTGGCTGTGCTGGTGGCGCTATAACGCACTGAGTTCGAACTAACTGCAGCAGAGCTAGAGGGAACTTTAGATAGAGCTGTATCATATCTTAACATGATTCACTATTCTCTCCTTTCCACTGATCTGTGTGCAGGAGAATAAATTCTAATATTATCCACATTCTGAGTGTGTGTGTGTGTGTGCTGTTGAATAGTGAGACAGACCGGGCCAGATTAGAGAAAGGGTCACATATATATATATGTGTTTTTGGTCTGTGTGTGTTTTTGTCTGTGTGTGTCTTTGAGTGCACTTTTGTGTGTTTTTGTCTGTGTGTGTTTTTGTCTGTGTGTGTCTTTGAGTGCGCTTTTGTGTGTTTTTGTCTGTGTGTGTTTTTTGTCTGTGTGTTTTTGTCTGTGTGTGTCTTTGAGTGCGCTTTTGTGTGTTTTTGTCTGTGTGTGTTTTTGTCTGTGTGTGTTTTTGTCTGTGTGTCTGTGTGTGTTTTTGTCTGTGTGTCTTTGTGTCTTTTGTGTGTTTTGATCTGTGTGTGTCTGTATGTGTGTCTGTGTGTGTTTTTGTCTGTGTCTTTGTGTGTCTTTTGTGTGTTTTTGTCTGTGTGTGTCTGTATGTGTGTCTGTGTGTGTTTTTGTCTGTGTGTGTCTTTGTGTGTCTTTTGTGTGTTTTTGTCTGTGTGTGTCTGTATGTGTGTCTGTGTGTTTTTGTCTGTGTGTGTCTTTGTGTGTCTTTTGTGTGTTTTTGTCTGTGTGTGTCTGTATGTGTGTCTGTGTGTTTTTGTCTGTGTGTGTCTTTGTGTGTCTTTTGTGTGTTTTTGTCTGTGTGTGTGTCTGTATGTGTGTCTTTGTGTGTTTTTGTCTGTGTGTGTCTTTGTGTGTCTTTTGTGTGTTTTTGTCTGTGTGTGTGTCTGTATGTGTGTCTTTGTGTGTTTTTGTCTGTGTGTGTCTTTGTGTGTCTTTTGTGTGTTTTTGTCTGTGTGTGTCTGTATGTGTGTCTTTGTGTGTTTTTGTCTGTGTGTGTCTTTGTGTGTTTTTGTCTGTGTGTGTGTCTTTATGTGTGTCTTTGTGTGTTTTTGTCTGTGTGTGTCTGTGTGTCTTTTGTGTGTTTTTGTCTGTGTGTGTGTCTGTATGTGTGTCTTTGTGTGTTTTTGTCTGTGTGTCTTTGTGTGTCTTTTGTGTGTTTTTGTCTGTGTGTGTCTGTATGTGTGTCTTTGTGTGTTTTTGTCTGTGTGTGTCTTTGTGTGTTTTTGTCTGTGTGTGTGTCTTTATGTGTGTCTTTGTGTGTTTTTGTCTGTGTGTGTCTTTGTGTGTCTTTTGTGTGTTTTTGGCTGTGTGTGTCTTTATGTGTGTCTTTGTGTGTTTTTGTCTGTGTGTGTCTTTGTGTGTCTTTTGTGTGTTTTTGTCTGTGTGTGTCTGTATGTGTGTCTTTGTGTGTTTTTGTCTGTGTGTGTCTTTGTGTGTCTTTTGTGTGTTTTTGTCTGTGTGTGTGTCTGTATGTGTGTCTGTATGTGTGTCTGTATGTGTGTCTTTTGTGTGTTTTTGTCTGTGTGTGTCTGTATGTGTGTCTTTGTGTGTCTTTTGTGTGTTTTTGTCTGTGTGTGTGTCTGTGTGTGTGTCTGTATGTGTGTCTGTATGTGTGTCTGTATGTGTGTCTTTGTGTGTTTTTGTCTGTGTCTTTGTGTGTCTTTTGTGTGTTTTTGTCTGTGTGTGTCTGTATGTGTGTCTGTGTGTGTTTTTGTCTGTGTGTGTCTTTGTGTGTCTTTTGTTTGTTTTTGTCTGTGTGTGTCTGTATGTGTGTCTGTGTGTTTTTGTCTGTGTGTGTCTTTGTGTGTCTTTTGTGTGTTTTTGTCTGTGTGTGTCTGTATGTGTGTCTTTGTGTGTTTTTGTCTGTGTGTGTCTTTGTGTGTCTTTTGTGTGTTTTTGTCTGTGTGTGTGTCTGTGTGTGTGTCTGTGTGTGTGTCTGTATGTGTGTCTGTATGTGTGTCTTTGTGTGTTTTTGTCTGTGTGTGTGTCTGTATGTGTGTCTGTATGTGTGTCTTTGTGTGTTTTTGTCTGTGTGTACTTGTGTGTGTTTTGGCTACTGGTTTTGTGTTAGTAATTATATTTCAGTCATCCTGTTATTTTTAATTAATCCCCAGTTTGTTATATTATCCCTTCATTTGGGTCTGATTTTTGTTCCCATGGAGACATCTGTTCCCTGACACACCTAGGGCCAGTCTCAGGAACGCTGGATGTGAGGTGGGAATTCATCCTGGAATGTAGGCAAATCCATCATCCAGTCTGTTTAGAGTCACCAGTCCTCCTTACAGAGGAGTTTTGTCAGAGGTGGAAGGTAACAGAAGAACTGAGAGAACTCACATGTTACACTCAGGAGAGGTAGCAACCTGAGCTCAGGGTAGATCTGAGGCCCTTGGAGCTGTATGGTACGCCATGCTGTTACCGGTCCAGCACTAGCACATCATCTGCTTATATAAATCACTTCACTAGGATGAAATTCTTTTTATAATCACGCTCTCTGGTGCCACACACTAGCGTGCTCATCAGGGATAAATTAAAATCTTAAACTGATATATTTCTGTAAAGCTGCTTTGCCACAATATTCACAATAAAGCTGAATTGAATTAAAAGATGCCGGAGCCTCCCTGTGCTACTGCTGTTGTACTAATGCTCGTTCTGTCTCAATGTAAATTACTCGGAATTCAAGAAATTTCCAATTAAATTAATTCTGGGTTGCTTCCTGATATTTTAGCAAATATGAAATATGATCTCAAAAACCTGGAAATGCAACAGCAATAAATAAATAATTAATTACCACAGAACAAGAGTTATTTCCTGGCACGAGAGCTCCGCCATGGAAGGGCAGATTGCACATTTCTGTAGGGAGGCGCAAATTATGACAGGACATTGGACTCATTCTGCCTAGTTGACATTTGCATGTTGTTCTGGTGTCATTTCTCTCTCTCTCTCTCTCTCTCTCTCTCTCTCTCTTGGCTGACCCATTGTCCTCTGTATCCTCTTGTCTAAGGCCAGGTAGAGATACGCCGGGTTGTGGCAGGACTTCTGTGCTGTGAAAGCGCACAGCAAACAGACTGAAGCGTCCAGGCATTTATGATTAACAGTTCAGCGTCCACTGGGTTTCACTGATGCTCTACTTTCTCTCCAAACAAGCCTGAATGCAGATGGCAGATGAAGCAAAGGCTAACATGGAGTTCTCCCAAAGCAGAGCTGATGTCGTTCTTGAATCCTGATGCTTTTATAGTTTTCTATATAAACCCAACGTCTGTTTGTTGCAGACTAACTCACTTCGAATTGTTAAGTATTTCAATCACAAATACATTTATGTCCATTTACAGCCTTGATCGGTTGGACACTCGGGCAAACAATGATTCATGACTGTTCAAATCAAGCCTCATGGTTTTTATTAACATTGATCAATAAACCACTATTTTTTTATTAACAATAATCCACTAAACCTACACAATGGCTTCCGTCTCTGTTCATGTGTAACATTTTCATGTTTAAATCACTTCCCAATGGAACAGGGAAAAGATTATTCTTTACTTGAATTCTTTACTTAGGCAAATCATTTAATTAAATTATAACAAACAGGGATATGTGTCATTATAATACTGTTATTCATTCATATCACTGGACGGGAAAATATATTTCGTCTAATAAAAATGAAGGAAGGGGGTCACGGTGGCTTAGTGGTTAGCACATTCGCCTCACACCTCCAGGGTCGGGGTTCGATTCCCACCTCCGCCTTGTGTGTGTGGAGTTTGCATGTTCTCCCCGTGCCTCGGGGGTTTCCTCCGGGTACTCCGGTTTCCTCCCCCTGTCCAAAGACATGCATGGTAGGTTGATTGGCATCTCTGGAAAATTGTCCGTAGTGTGTGATTGTGTGAGTGAATGAGAGTGTGTGTGTGTGTGTGCCCTGTGATGGGTTGGCACTCCGTCCAGGGTGTATCCTGCCTTGATGCCCGATGACGCCTGAGATAGGCACAGGCTCCCCGTGACCCGAGGTAGTTCGGATAAGCGGTAGAAGATGAGTGAGTGAATGAAAAATGAAGGAAATCTGTTGGTGGGAGTTTATCATGGCTCTGAGATGAATGCTTGTACGAACAGCAGTACGGATTGAACACCTCACCGTCATCTAGTCGAGTTCAGAGATCCATTACACCTCCATCGTTTGTAACATTATGATAAATAAGAAATAAAGAATTTTGTGTCTACTGTGTCTCCACTTTCTCTGAGTCAGTTTATAGGCGTGTGTGTGAGGAGATGATAATTCCTCAATAACGTCCAAATAACTTTGTCTTCACAACACATTCAGGTTGAACGAATGTATCTTTTCAAAACTTTTCATACTGTCTTTGCTATTCTGGGTCAAATTCAGGGTCTGGTCAATTTTCTAGGCTCTCATTGAAGACTATCAGATATTCATATTTTTATGAGGAAGTCGTGGCCTAATTGTTAGAGAGTTAGGAGTCAAAGCCTAAGGTTGTGGGTTCGAGTCTCGGGCCGGCAATACCACAACCGAGGTGCCCTTGAGCAAGGCACCGAACCCCCCCAACTGCTCGTAGTAGGGCGCCGCAGTATATATGGCTGCCCACTGCTCCGGGTGTGTGTTCACGGTGTGTGTGTTCACTGCTGTGTGTGTGTGTGTGTGTGTGCGCACTTTGGATGGGTTAAACGCAGAGAACGAATTCTGAGTATGGGTCACCGTACTTAGCTGTATGTCACGTCACTTACATGTAGTTGATGTTATTAACTGATTTGTGTCACTATTGAGAGAAAGATACAAATGCAGATTTAAGGAAAGTTTTTAAGGCACATTTAGAAAACTAGAAGTTAAGAAAACAGGCACAGGTCAGAGGATTAACATACAGGGCAGACTGGGCTCGGTGACACCACAATAAACTAGACTCAGGTCAGACTGGGAAAGAATAAACAAGAACAAATCTTAGTATAATCAGAACTGAGCGTAAACTGAGCGAAGATTTCACACTGTGCTTGTGACAGAGTGTGTGGGTGTGTGTGACTGATCACAGGTGTGTCTGATCAGAAGTCTGGAGAAATTCTTTGCTGATTTAATGTGTGTTGAAGATGGGTCTCAGATTAAGATAGGTCTCAGATTAAGGTGGGTCTCAGATTAAGATAGGTCTCAGATTAAGGTGGGTCTCAGATTAAGATAGGTCTCAGATTAAGATGGGTCTCAGATTAAGATAGGTCTCAGATTAAGGTGGGTCTCAGATTAAGATAGGTCTCAGATTAAGCTGGGTCTCAGATTAAGATGGGTCTCAGATTAAGATGGGTCTCAGATTAAGGTGGGTCTCAGATTAAAATAGGTCTCAGATTAAGCTGGGTCTCAGATTAAGATGGGTCTCAGATTAAGATAGGTCTCAGATTAAGATGGGTCTCAGATTAAGATAGGTCTCAGATTAAGATGGGTCTCAGATTAAGATAGGTCTCAGATTAAGCTGGGTCTCAGATTAAGATAGGTCTCAGATTAAGATGGGTCTCAGATTAAGATAGGTCTCAGATTAAGATGGGTCTCAGATTAAGATGGGTCTCAGATTAAAATAGGTCTCAGATTAAGATGGGTCTCAGATTAAGATGGGTCTCAGATTAAAATAGGTCTCAGATTAAGATGGGTCTCAGATTAAAATAGGTCTAAGATTAAAAGAGGTCTCAGATTAAGATGGGTCTCAGATTAAGATGGGTCTCAGATTAAGATGGGTCTCAGATTAAGGTCTTCTCTGATCTCCTCTGTGGATAAATGACTGTGGACTTAATAAACAATAGTGTCATTCTTTGGTATATAATATCTGCCTCAAATGGTGTTCTATTGTTAATACATTTATTTACAGCCAACATACATTTATGTCAGACAGTGCACTTAAAACTGTTTCTGACTTGAGCTAATGTGTGTAAGTCTTACATAACATCCCAATATCAGAATATGAGTGTGTGCAATTTCTTGCAATTATTAAATCATATGCATAACTCAACTCTGAATACAGCCCAAGGTTTCCTCATTATTCAGTCTCACAATGTTTTCCTTGCTCGTTAGTGTGTTCATGGTGAGCTCATTAGAGATCTCATCCTAGACAGGGATTTTTGTAAAGCTGCTTCGTGAAAATGTCTATCATTAAAAATCTAATTGAATTTCTTTTTTATTTGATGCAAAATCATTAAACATAATCCAAGTAGATAGAGCAGAACTCTGTGAAACAACTATGTGTTAACAAATACGTAATTAGATAACACACAATTATGGGTAATTACAACAGCGTATGTACAAACTACAAATTAACTAAGTGTTTTATTTCTGCCATGAAACAGTTTTTTTGTTTTTTTTGCTTTTAATCTGCACTTCATGTTCCAGTGATCGAACAGGAAATGTGTACACAACCACTCTGTGTAAGTCCGGATCTAACACCTGGGTGAAAACTAAAAGCATCTTTCAGACTGCAGTGCGCACTGAGTGTAAGGAAGGCTGACACCACTCCAGATTGCTTCTGCACAGTGAGCTGAGATGGAAAACATTTACATTTTTATTTATAACTACAGCATCTTGGAGAAGTATATTTTTAGTGCAAATAAGTCATGCCCTAAGAATGCAGTGGAGATTAGAAAGTTGCAGCATTAAATAAAAAGCAGTGTATGAATATATACGCAGGTGTCAGGACAGAGAAGAATGATAATGCATTGCTTGTGAATTTAGAGCTTTTCACATGATAAAGTTTCCTCGGGGTCGTAGTAAACTCTGGATAAACAGAATCCTGGCTTCTGTACAGTAGTTTGAGGTTTCACACTGCTCATACTTTACCCAATTTATCTACACTGTACCTTCCTAATCATTGCACATCAACAATCCTGATTGGATAAATCTAGCATTTGTCCTCTTTAAATAATGAAGAGAACAGTTCAGCTCTGTGTTTCTGCACTCGAGGAGCTTCTGTTATCTTTCACAGATTTATCGTCTTTTTTGCTCTTCTTAACTTTGTCTTGGGGCACGGTGGCTTAGTGGTTAGCACGTTCGCCTCACACCTCCAGGGTTGGGGGTTCGATTCCCGCCTCCACCTTGTGTGTGTGGAGTTTGCATGTTCTCCCCGTGCCTCGGGGGTTTCCTCCGGGTACTCCGGTTTCCTCCCCTGGTCCAAAGACATGCATGGTAGGTTGATTGGCATCTCTGGAAAATTGTCCGTAGCGTGTGATTGCGTGAGTGAATGAGAGTGTGTGTGTGTGTGTGTGTGTGTGTGCCCTGCGATGGGTTGGCACTCCGTCCAGGGTGTATCCTGCCTTGATGCCCGATGACACCTGAGATAGGCACAGGCTCCCCGTGACCCGAGGTAGTTCGGATAAGCGGTAGATGAGTGAGTGAGTGAGTGAGAAGTTTGTCTTGTATTCGACCTGATGTTCGTTTGTTGATATCCAACTTCAGCTAATTATTCAGCGTGACGTATTTCTCCCTCTCTACAGCACACACATCTGTGATGTTCAGTGTTTTGTCTCCTGACTCTATCCACCGAGCCGTTTTTGTTCAGTGTTGTTCATCTACGTCCTGATTTTCACCTGATGAGACTGAAGCGCTGTTCAGTTTCTGATTGGGTCTCTGTTGCTAAAAAACTATTTATAACATTTTAACACTGTACATGTTTGTCACGGTGATGTGGAGTTAAATGAACAGTATAAACACTGATGAACAGTATAAACACTGATGAACAGTATAAACACTGATGAACAGTATAAACACTGCCGTTCCGATCCTGCTTCAGAGCAGAGTTTCATAACCCCGGGTCATAAGACACGATCACCTCTCATATAAATGACACATGTGAAATGTTCCTCTACTGGGGTTAAATGCAGGGTTTAAACTGACGCTAACCAGGTATTAAGTGCAGTGAAGAAAAGTTTTAGAATGTTATATCAAACATACGAACGGTACACAATGATGGAATGATGTGTGATGATGTGTTTGAGCAGAGGGCAACAAGAAAACCAGCCAGTGTTCTAACAGAAAGAACAATTAGGTTCCTCCTCAGAGATTCTGGGATTCTTAGATGACAATACTGGAGCTGTGGACACTTAATAAATATGCACTATGGCTCAGCATCTTGAGAGGTGTAGACAGGGATGGAGACCCAGCACCAGACCCAGGACCTGACTGATGAGGATCTATCTTAGTGTTAGCTTGTGAACATCTAAAAGGTGCCAGAATCTGTGCCTGGGCCTTCTGATCTTCTGATCATACAAATAGGCACTGATCAAGCAGTTTAGGCAATTGTTGACCAGAACTTCAGGGTTCAAACTCCAGCACTGCCAAACTGCCACTGTTGGGGCCTTAAACAAGGCAATTAACCCTCTCTGTTGCAGGGGCTCTGTATCGTGGCTGACCCTGCACTCTGACCCCAACTCTCAGAAAAAAGAATTTTACTGTGTGTCGGCTTTGTGAACCATTAAGAAAAAGAAGAAAAAGTTCTGACAAGAATGACCTCTGTGGACAGAAAAGACCAGCTGTTTAATGCTGAGTAAGCTGCATGACCAAGTCAGAGCCTGGTTCCTCTTAAGATTTCTTCTACATATCATCCCACCGTGACCACAAAGGTGATCTCTGCAGCAACCACAGAGGCAAAGATCTACAAAGAAATGTCAATGACATCGGACTGAGCAGGTTCTCTCACGGCTTCGTCGATCGATCTGTGAGTATGATGTCAGAGTGGATTTGAGGATTCCAGGCTAAGAAATCTACTCAATAGGTTCGATCGTTCTGTCAACACGAACACAATTGATTTCCTTTTGCGCACCAATCTGCAGAGTATCGCATTGCTACAGCTTGTTCATAAAGGATTCACATCTTTCCGAGATCTACTTTGTGTTTCACGGCTCAACACGATGTAGGAGTTTGATCCGGATATTGTATAACAAACTTGAAGTGACCCCTTTAACGAAGTACTTTTGAAAAGGTGTTTAAATCATGATTTTATGCAGAGATTTACAAGGTAAAGACTTCAGTGGTGCTTGATATCTGAGATTTATCACTTCTTTTTAAAAACATTTGTCATCTGAATTCCAGTGGTGGCCCTTAGACAGAAGAAAAGTAAATAATGGAGCTCTCTAGAGAACAATAGAGAGAGATATTGCTCAAAATGATGGGCAAGGAGCCAGCATTGATTTCCTTTTCTCTCCCAAAAAAACTTCCCACTTATAGTTGATAAAGCTGAAAGCTGGTGGCACACAGCGAGTTCCTGAGCAGTTTCTTCCCACAGCGGCTTTGTGTTCACTTTCCATGGAAATGCCACACTGACGGGTCTTTCTGCTCTATCGGCAGGGAGATTAAATTGACCAAGCGGGTGGTTTTGGCACGGACCAGGAGTCTGTGAATGTGCCTTTCTATGACTTGTCAAATCTGAGGGAAAACACCTGGCCCTAAACAGGCCTGCTGATCCCAAATGTGTTTTTAATAAGGAGCCAAATCAACAAGACAAACTCCACATCCACAAAACCAACTGTGATTTCTCAGTTCTGTCCTACAGACTAATTAGAAAGCAGTTTAATGACCGATTAAATGTAAACAGGAAGGAAACTGGAGGTATTTTGCTGATTGTTATGAATTAATGCATCATCAATAAAAGATGATTCTCTGACACGATGGATTGTGCTGTTAGGAAACAGGGTGGTGTGATGAAGTGACTGTTACCGTGTTTTATTCCTCTTACACCACGGCAAATTCCCAACAATTAACAAATGAGTTAAACGAACAATTATTTTAGTTACTGAATGACACGTACATTTTATCCATTTACAGTTACATTAAACGAAGAGCAAGCGAAGGTGCAGGATTTTATTTAACGTGCAAAAGAATCGACTAAATCATGATATGTGTCAAAAACGAGGTGGCAAAACACACGTCTAAGGCCATGTCCACACTAATACGTTTTTGTTTGAAAATGTATATTATTCTCTCCGTTTTGGCCTTTCGTCCACACTGAGACAGCGTTTTAAGTCAATGAAAACGTAGCTGTTGGAAAACGCTCTCCAAAGCGGGTAAATTTGAAAACGCCGTCTTCGTGTCTTAGGCTCCGTTCACACTGCAGGTAAAAGTGGCCCAAATCTGATTTTTTTGGGGTCAAGTGACCAGGTCAGACTTCTTCAGATGTAGTGTGAACACTCAAATCTTGTCCAGATCTGATTTTTTCAAATCAGATTCAGACCACTTCCATATCTGGTCCTGAATCAGACCCAAATCTGATTGTTTCCAATGTGGCCGCAGTGTGAACAACCGAGGTGGATTTGATGCGACTTTTACGTCAATCTACATCGACATTCGTCACAATTATGCGCCGGCGAGTTCGCACACAAACGTGACTACGTCTACAGAATGGATCAAATAATCAAAAGTTGTCCTCGACATCCGAAAATTTTCAAAACACTGCGTCTCTGTGCTGCCGTTACACAAACATTTAGAAAGAAAAGCGAAAATGCTTACTTCCTCCATAACCTCGCCAACTTTAGCACAACGGCGTGCTGCGTGTGACGTCATTGTTATTGTTCGTTTGCGCATGCGGGTCAGTTCGAAACAGCAAACAGTTCACACTGGTATCTGATATAGGCCACATTTTAAAAGGTAATGTGAACAGACAAACAAAAAAATCAGATCTGAGCAAAATATCCGAATTGTGCATTAAGACTTGCAGTGTGAACGCGGCTTTAGCGTGGACTGTGAAGACGGAGGGTTTTGAATACTATGATGCATTTTTAGTCATGTGATGCAGTCGAAAGTAAATAAACGCCTAACGGAAATGACGCATGTCGAAGCTTTACTCGTGCGCAGTAGGGAGATGTAAGTGTTTTCATGCATTTCAGTGTGGATGAGCAACTTTTGGAAAACGTTTGAAAATGAGCATGTGGACGTGGAGCGTTTTTAGACGTAAACCTTAGACGTTTTCAGATATATCTGGATTAGTGTGGACATGGCCTAAGATCAAGAACACAAGAACACTAACATATTGAAGTAAAGGAGCTTAAATAAGGTGATTAACAGCATTACACAAAACAGGTGAGCACGAGTAACAGGGAAATGAGAGACACAACAGAAGAAGGGTTCAGTACATACGTGCAGGTTGCCCTCTGGCCGCCTGGAGGAGAAACAACAGCGGCAGCTATTATAGGTAAAAGTTTATAGCAGCTCTAAACATCAATAGTTCTGGCAGTTATGTGTTAGTCCATCACAAGCTTCTTTTTTTCTCTAGCTATGTTACAGAGAAAGTGTAAAACAAAATGGTCGCAAAACACTGAAACTGAAAGTGGAGACTTCTTACCTAAACATACATAATGTCGCTGTCGGACGGAAACCTCATATGTCCAAATTTGGTCAATTTCATATTTTTTCACATATCGATGCTATTGGTCAGTCCCCACGTGGGTCTGTTATTTTTACAAGTTATTAACCAATCTAAAGTCTTGAAAATAGCTTGAGCGCAAATCTCATAACTCCATTGGACACTTCAACTGTCCACCTCTTCCTCACTCCGTGGGAGAGCTTCACGTCATATTTCTCCTCAAGAAGAGTCGCAACGAATCAACACGTCTTCTGAGGTAAATGTCTTCAAAACACTGGGCTCAAAGAAAAAAAAATCTTGACCCCCGCTAGTTCTGGTGCTCGTCTGAGGACAGGAATTTAGTGCAAGACAATCCACTGTAACGCGGACTAAACCCTGTGTACTGCAGATAAGGTACGGCGTTTTTTTTAATTTCCTGAAAAATAACGGTTTTGGAGATACGAGGATTCCGCCTGACAGCGACGATATGAACATTCTTGTCTATTTTATTTTTATTAATATTTTTTGTTAAATAACGGCATTTTTGGTTCCTCCATCATACGAGTCCAGGAGAATGAGCTGCAGCTGATTATTACCGTATTAGACCACAATGTACTGCTGTTATAGAAAATTAATCACGACGCCTCTGCGTCGTGAAGACATCATTCAGAGATTATTATTCCATTCGTTACAGAACAGTAATTACACCCAGTAAATAATCCTCGTTCCTGCTGTTTTATGGAACGAGACGCCTGCAGCTCTATTCACCCGGCGATCCACCGATCCAGCGATCCACATGCCTACTGTGAGCTTTAATTCAAACTGTTATATAAGCAATGATGCCATTTATTAGAAATTTAATCGACTGTACATGAACAACATTCCAACTAACAAATCAAGTTTCAGGACTCGTCATTTGTTGGGATTCTATCGCAGATCAATATTTTACCACGAGCCAAGAAAGCATCATGTTCCTCTGCTGAAGGTCACTTGATGTCCTTTGTCACTTTGTCCTGTTTGGAAGATTTAATATGTTTATCCACAGCTGATCTTGTACAATACAAACCCAACACTTATATCTCCATCATCTTCATCATCTCCATTATCTCCATCATTATATTGTATCTTATCAAAATTGGATCGCAGCACATTGTAGCATATTATGTCCATCATCATCTCCAACATTTCCATGATCTTCATCATCATCTTCAACATTTCTGCCTTATCAAATTGGATTGTATTATATCATATAAAACATCCCCATCATCATCATCATCATCATCATCATCATCATCATCATCATCTTCATCATGATCATATCCTAACAAATCACATAACATCATAAGATATTAAACACCTCCATCATCTCCATCATCATCTTCACCATGATGATGTGCAAGCACCATTAACTAGAATGTACATTTCCTGAAGAAAATGTGAATGGTGCTTGCACGTGGCAAGTTCCCCTCATCGTGCTGAGTGTTTTGATATGTCACATATCCATGTTGTGCTAATTTTTTATTTTCACGTGACGTCACGTGACGTTATCAGAATACACGTGAGGCAGTTTTCCCTCATTGTGCTGAGTGTTTTGATATGCCGCATGTCCGTGTTGTGCAAATTTATGATTTTCACGTCACATCACGTGACGTCATCAGAATACACCTGAGGCAGTTCCTCTCATTGTTCTGAGTGTTTTGATATGTCACATGTCCATGTTGTGCTAAATTTTTATTTTCACGTGACATCACGCGACGTCACGTGACGTCATCAGAATACACGTGAGTTAGTTTCCCTCATTGTTCTGAGTGTTTTGATATGTCACATGTCCATGTTGTGCTGTATCGTTTCGTACTGTATCATATCATCCAATCTTATTGTACTTGTCCGTACCCAACGTCACCCAAGCACGAGTGTGCAGTAAGAGTGTGTCCCCAAACTACAGCCATCACTCATCTATGAGGCATGAAATCTGACATCCTGTTTTAAAGACTAGACCTTCAGTACTGTACATTTAAATGATCTTGGTCCTGATCCTGTCTGTCATGGGGATTTGCACTGAACAGTGTTTATGCATTCACACCTGTAGGTCAGCCTGAGATCCTGTTAACAAGCTCTAAATGTGGCCATGTTTACTGCCATGGGGCCTGCTGGTGATTTAGGAACT
Organism: Tachysurus vachellii; assembly: GCF_030014155.1. Classification (NCBI taxonomy): domain Eukaryota; kingdom Metazoa; phylum Chordata; class Actinopteri; order Siluriformes; family Bagridae; genus Tachysurus; species Tachysurus vachellii. The sequence goes on from NC_083460.1 coordinate 42,226,852, forward strand.
GATTACTTTGGCACTGAACACACTTTCTGAAGCATCTGCTTAGCACATGATAGCAGCGGCGTTCAGGGTCTCAGGGAACATAATTCAATCTAGAAATGAATCAACAGACTATGTTGAAAATTAGTGCTGTTGAGTAGAATCTGATGATGAAATGACTCGAGTGATAATCCTTAAGTGCTGCACATCAACACTACAGTCACCAACACTACAGTCACCAACACTACAGTCACCAACACTACACACCAACACTACAGTCACCAACACTACACACCAACACTACAGTCACCAACACTACACACCAACACTACAGTCACCAACACTACACACCAACACTACAGTCACCAACACTACACACCAACACTACAGTCACCAACACTACACACCAACACTACAGTCACCAACACTACAGTCACCAACACTACACACCAACACTACAGTCACCAACACTACACACCAACACTACAGTCACCAACACTACACACTAGCTCCACAGTCACCAACACTACACACCAACACTACAGTCACCAACACTACAGTCACCAACACTACACACCAACACTACACACCAACACTACAGTCACCAACACTACACACCCACATTTCTACATACCTTTAGTATCATTAAGCACAAAGTGAGTATCCTTAAAGGTTCTCTGTAAACTGTACAGCAGAATGTCTCCTTATTAGAAAGAGTGTCAATTTTAACCTTATTTAATTATTCAAACCCCTTAAACTACTTTATTTAGATCTTAATATTTAGGACCTTTCATTAAAAAAGGTTCATAATTCATAATTAAAGGTTCCTAGTTTCTTTAAATGTTTACAAAATAATAGAATATACTGATGTATTGCATATATAACTGACCCCAGCTCAGGGAGATCTATAATAAATCTGTTTCCAGGAGGCCAAGAAAATGAAAGAAATGACATTTGTGTTGCATCCGTGTTCAGCTTTGAACGTCGTGGTCACGTCTCACTCCACAGTGGTGTTAATATGAAGCTCATATGAAAGTAGACATTCAAGATAAACTACAAGAATTTCTAGTGATCCATCAGTATTTCTGTTTTTAGACTGCTAAGCACGATATGTTCAAAAAAAAAGGATCCAAAAAAAAGCAAAGATGTTTTTTTATACACTTTATTTTTCTTTAACATAAATGGTGATATCAAACCCATTGCTGCTGGGGGAGAAGCCACAAGGGTTTGTTCATAAGCATCTAAAATGTGAAGGCGTTATCGTCAGTATCACCTCGCCAACTCACAGTGAAGCATGGAGGTGGGAGCATCATGCTGAAATTGTGAGCCATGTGGGTCAGAGGGATGCACTTATTTCCAGGGATTTCAGAACAGCGTAACAGATATTGCGTCATCGGGTAGGCGTGGCCTATTTGATAATCTAACCCTAACCGTAGTTTTTGGGTGTTTATTTGTTTAATAATAGCTTAACTGTAAGATAATAAAGCATAACATATATATATATAAAATATTAAATCTACCTGTATGACTGTTTTGTCCTTCATTATCCATCCATCCATCCATCTTCTTCCACTTATCTGAACTACCTCGGGTCACGGGGAGCCTGTGCCTATCTCATGCGTCATCGGGCATCAAGGCAGGATACACCCTGGACGGAGTGCCAACCCATCACAGGGCACACACACACTCTCATTCACTCACGCAATCACACACTACGGACAATTTTCCAGAGATGCCAATCAACCTACCATGCATGTCTTTGGACCGGGGGAGGAAACCGGAGTACCCGGAGGAAACCCCCGAGGCACGGGGAGAACATGCAAACTCCACACACACAAGGTGGAGGCGGGAATCGAACCCCCAACCCTGGAGGTGTGAGGCGAACGTGCTAACCACTAAGCCACCGTGACCCCCCTTCATTATCCATCGTAGTCAATTTTTTTTTTTGAAAGGGCGTTTTTCCAAGACCTCCAGAAACACGGCCACTTTATGCAGTGGTAACGAAACCCCTGGAATTTAGTGAATGCCGAAGGTCAGTTTACATGTCTGCTTAGGTGCATTCTTTAATAAACAATGTATTTATTTATTTATTTATTTATTTATTTATTTATTTATTTATTATTTTAAGAGCACATTTTCATTGCACACTCTATTTAAATCCATATAACTAATTATGGGACTTCTGATAGCAACTGGGAATTAAGTCCATTTCATTTCCAGGTTGTAACACAAGAAAATGTATAAAAGTTCAAGGGGTGAATATTTACACAAGCGGGTCGTCAACTATTTCTGTAGGAAAGACATCAACAGGCATTTCTGAATGGCTGAAACTGAGTACAGAGTTTAATCGCTCTAACCTCAGCGTGCTGGTTCGAGATCTTCGGCATGATTTGCATCTGTACGTGAGGGAGATGCAGGAAGCGTCCGAAGTCTTCAGTGACCATGCTGGAGGTTGACGTGTGACATTGTGGGGTGAGTAAAGAGGTCAGACGACTGAAAGCGCAGCCACATTATAACACAAAAGATGACAATTTACAAACTACGCACAGCCTCTCATGAATATTATAGCAGAGTTACAACGCTTCAAAAAGACAACAGGGAATGCAAAATAAATGAACTCTAAAAATACAGTCACGATGCTCCTGAATGAATGGATGGAATTAATATATAATATAATAACACATTATCACTGGAATGAGTGATATTTTACTCACTCTCACTCACTCACTCATCTTCTAACGCTTATCCGAACTACCTCGGGTCACGGGGAGCCTGTGCCTATCTCAGGCGTCATCGGGCATCAAGGCAGGATACACCCTGGACGGAGTGCCAACCCATCACAGGGCACACACACACACTCTTTCACTCACTCACACAATCACACACTACGGACAATTTTCCAGAGATGCCAATAAACCTACCATGCATGTCTTTGGACCGAGGGAGGAAACCGGAGTACCCGGAGGAAACCCCCGAGGCACGGGGAGAACATGCAAACTCCACACACACAAGGTGGAGGCGGGAATCGAACCCCGACCCTGGAGGTGTGAGGCGAACGTGATAACTACTAAGCCACCGTGACCCCCAGTGATATTTTAAATTATATTAAAACAAAAAATTTCTTAATTAATTGTTCTTTTTTGTTTTATAAGTACTGGCACCCCATATAATCAGTATTTGCTTCTCTAGAGTATTATGGTCTGGTTTATATTTTTAGGTTTATATGTGAGGTCCTGCTTCAGAGACTGAGATGTGCATCACAAAACACTGTTTCTTTTGTCTATCACTATTTTAAAGAAAGTTTCTCATACAGACTTCTCCTCCGGACAGATTCAACCGTGTTCCAGATGATGCTCATGATGCTGAGAAACTGCTGTTATATTTTATTTTTTCTACATTTTACTTAGTTGCAAAGGTTTAGTTTCAAACTTATTTTAGTCTCATCTTCCCAATAAACATGAATCTACAACTGAAGCATCGGTGAGTCTTTGTGACTTTCAGAAGAAGTGTATTTTTTTCTCAGGAAGTGCGTTTTGCGTGTAAAAAAAAAATGCATTATATTTCTGGAACACCGCTGATCACCACATTGTTACAGCTTTAGAAAAATATAAAAATTCAGCATATCAATGTGAAGGAGAAACTCACTGAGGCAATACGAGGAAGAAACATTGAGAGGAACCAAAAGGGAACCTCATCTGGGTGACACTTAATAGTGTGATTATAAATCATTTTCCTTCTAAATCTCTGTATTACATATAATTAAAAATGCAAATATCTATCCAGGAAATTGATTCTAGTTTTAACAGGAAGTCTGTTGTGTCTGTCATGATGTAATGTCAATGTAGGTGTCGCAGGTCATTTGTGATTTTTGCCGCCATTCTCATAAAAGACGGCAAGTTAATTTTAGGGAATCAACTGTAATATATTAAAGAGAAAGGAAAAGTCTTTTATACACCGAATCCACCGACTCCTCTTGTGTTTTGTTTACTGAGAAGAGATGGTGAATGGAGATGAACATGCTGTCTCTTATTTACTCCTCCTACACATCCTCTCTCTCTCTCTCTCTCTCTCTCTCTCTCTCTCTCTCTCTCTCTGACGGTGGATATGATTTTTTTTTTACAAACTAGTTGATATTCCTTTCGTGCTGCTTTTAAAGCTTTTCTGCACTCAGAATAGCTACACAAGTCTCGCTTGACATTAAGGAGGATCTAGGAGGCTTTAGGGGTCATAAAATACTGCGATCTGAGGGACGTTTGAAGGCCGCTTAGAAAAGTTTAGAATTAGAAGCATTTATATACTGTACATCACAGCATGTATATGAAACTCTTTCTTCACACATCCCAACTTTTAGAGGTTGTGGTCAGAGCACAGGGTCAGTCATGATACAGCTCCACTGAAGCAGAGAGGGTTAAGGGCCTCAATCAAGGGCCCAACAGTGGCAACTTGGCAGTGCTGGGACTTGAACCCTGATCTTCTGAACAACATCCCAAAGCCTTAACTACCTGAACCACCACTGACTGCTTCTAGCTTGGTGTCCTTTTTCAGAACAACAAACTAAACTTTAAATAAAACCAAATACATAACTGGTGGTTACATATTACATCTATGTAACGTTCCAGGGGGTCACGGTGGCTTAGTTGTTAGCACGTTCGCCTCACACCTCCAGGGTTGGGGGTTCGATTCCCGCCTCCACCTTGTGTGTGTGGAGTTTGCATGTTCTCCCCGTGTCTCGGGGGTTTCCTCCGGGTACTCCGGTTTCCTCCCCCGGTCCAAAGACATGCATGGTAGGTTGATTGGCATCTCTGGAAAATTGTCCGTAGTGTGTGATTGCGTGAGTGAATGAGAGTGTGTGTGTGTGCCCAGCGATGGGTTGGCACTCCGTCCAGGGTGTATCCTGCCTTGATGCCCGATGACGCCTGAGATAGGCACAGACTCCCCGTGACCCGAGGTAGTTCGGATAAGCAGTAGAAGATGAGAGTGAGTGAGAGAGTGACTGTAAAGTTTCATGAAATAGTCATACTTATGTGCACAAGGCACAGTACACTCATTACTGTTTTGTGTTCCTGAAATATTAACACAGTGTCTTAACATATTCATTCCAAGTCACACCTTTTTACAAAATAGACATCTGTATAATCTTGGCCCTGAACTGCAATCCAATTAACGCGGGTCCTCATGAGACATCAGTAATCCTTAGGAAGAATCGCAGAGTATTACAGAAGCTGTAGATACAGACACGCAATAATTACTCCGTTCTGCACAATCAGAGTAATGACTTTTGATGTAGTCAGAACGTAGCATTCAGAAAACACTCGAAGTTCAATGCGTTAGGTGATAAATTTGCACATTTAGTATGTCACAGTTCATTTTGTTCTACAGTTAATACAAATGTTTACAAGTCAAACTGCAGTAGATTTATCAAGGACTTGCTCAGAAGATCATAAGAGCTGCTAAACAGAACCACTGAAATGATTTCAGATGAAACTTGCTGGCAAACTTCCAGGCATGAAATGAATGTGAAGTATGAATGATAATTACACAGCAGCAGTCTGCGTAAAAAAGGATAACAGTAAACAGAATTTATTTAGATCTAGGAATGATTATCCTTCAGGCCTATAAAGAGAAAAAAAATCTCTGCATGAGAAAAAGAATAATTTGACACTTTTTCAGTGTGTACAGAAATGTACATGGGCCACATGTACACCATGTACAAAAGTAGCTTGCCGCCTGTAACGGTACCAAGCTGTTTAGAGGAGGCCAAAGCCCCTTGATCTCAGTCTGCCGACAGTTTGGTGACGTGGCGTCGCACCGTGTGCAGTGTACCGGCTTCATTTTGCCTTCCTGTTCAGTCCTTATGTGCACATCGTGTTCTCCCTGGAACAGAGAATAATGCTTGTTTGGGAGGTTATGTGCAAAGCGGATCGATCGAGGCCTCTGCCAACAAGTACCCAGGAAAAAAAAACACCAGCTAATTGTTGTATTCAGAGTCTGGTTTGTAAATGGTGTCAAACCGGCTCGGTCGCAAACATGAAGAAATCGAGGCCTCCGTCGGTCCGGGCACCCGAAGCCGTCTGCGACATTCACCATTTCAAGCAGGTTTGAAAATCAACTCGAAGACAAGTCGGTGTATCACAAAATACGTGTGCTAAAATCTCTGAACCTCAAACCGTACAGAATAACGTGTGCAGGAACTGAAAGAAAAAAGCAAAAGGTGTAAATTACCGTACGTGGTTGCTGACTGAGGGGTCACGGTGGCTTAGTGGTTAGCACGTTCGCCTCACACCGCCAGGGTTGGGGGTTCGATTCCCGCCTCCACCTTGTGTGTGTGGAGTTTACATGTTCTCCCCGTGCCTCGGGGGTTTCCTCCGGGTACTCCGGTTTCCTCCCCCGGTCCAAAGACATGCATGGTAGGTTGATTGGCATCTCTGGAAAATTGTCCGTAGTGTGTGATTGTGTGAGTGAATGAGAGTGTGTGTGTGTGTGTGTGTGTGTGCCCTGTGATGGGTTGGCACTCCGTCCAGGGTGTATCCTGCCTTGATGCCCGATGACGCCTGAGATCACAGGCTCCCCGTGACCCGAGGTAGTTCGGATAAGCGGTAGAAGATGAGAGTGAGTGAGGGTTGCTGACTGTGATTGCTGACTGTGATTGCTGACGGACATTTGGACCTATCGCTGTACTTCATGACGAATGAAGCTTGGTTTCATTCATCAGGTCATGTACATTCCCAGAATATGAGGTACTGGTCCACTGAACATTCCCACTTGACTCCTCTTAATGACCAGAAAATTGGCGTTTGGTGCATGGTGTCAGGAACACGTACAGTGGGTCCAAATTTCTTTGAAGAACCGTGAATACCGCAGTTTACTTCAACAACACATTCAGCATCATTTTTAACTTGTGGGTAAGTGAATAAAAACAAATCTTGCTATTGTTATACACTAATTTACTAAAGAAGTTACTACAGCGGTGTTAGCGGCACGATCAGCGGAAACGACAGAAACGTTATTTAGGAAAGTAGTTTTTAACTTACAGTATGATACCATGTCAGATTCACAGAGCAAAACTAAAAACTCTCTGCCATATCATGTCCAAAATGTCAGTTTCACTATTAATTTGTTCCTCATATTCAGTATAACCTTAGGATTGAGTTTGATATTATTAATTATGTTATATTTACTACTGCAATTTAAAAAACTCCTCTCGTTCTTTCTTTCTTTCCACAGCTGTGCATATTTAAAATGACTGAATGTTCTTATATTTTTGGAAGTGTAGTCCAAGGTGGCCATGTTTGTAGTCATCCACCAAGGATACAGGACTTCATTCATCTTCTACCGCTTATCCGAACTACCTCGGGACAAAGTTTTAAAGTCAGATTAATTGTAATTATAGAAAAGAGAAGAAAAAATATGCACTTCTGCGATCCGAATACAAAACAGGAACCTGTACATCAGAGTGAGAAAGAGAGAGTAAAATACAAAGAGAAAGTAATTATCACATTTATTATAAAATAACTGACCATTTTATGATTATTTATTATTCATGAAGCAAAATCTGTAAAAGAACACACTGTAAATCCAACTCCTGGGGTACACAAACTTTTGCTCTCAACTCTATAAATAAGATTTCTAATCTAAATGATGAGCATTTCCGATCTGGTGTATTTGGGGTTTGGCTGTGTTCAAGGTTTATGAGGAAAATTGTTTTATTTCTCCCTTAATTGTGCTTTAAGATCGCAACTACAGAGAAAAGAATAAAACATGACTGATTTGTCCCTAGAGGTCACGTTTATGAACAAACAGAAAAAAAAGCCTGAAGGTAACGAAGCACATTAATTTCCTATAGGCCTGAAATGAGTCTAACGGTACAGTCGTTATTCTTTATCATGCAAAATGCTTTATTTCATATTTTATGAGGCACTAATTCCAACACAAGCAGCATGATGTGTGTCCATGGAGCTGAATATAAACATTATACATTATGCACTCCTATAATATAATGACCTCAGTGTGAGGCAGATTAGGAGAAACCGACAACAGTAAACTCGCCATAATATATACGTACACATACATCTGTAGGTCTGTAGATACTCACATGAACGCATAATTTCATCATTTATTTTTCTGAATTTCATCGTTTATAAAGTCTGCTAGAAAAAGGTTCTCTTTAGTCAGTATTATAACTTAAATTTTAAAATGAACTAATCATGTGATCGTTCAAAAAAAACGTGCCAAATGTCACGTGTGAAAAATAAATGAATTGTGGAAATAATCATGAAACAAAAATAACTAGGCAAAATAAATGTTCATACAAGTGAATCATTGAAAAAAAGAATAATTACCCATTAAAATAAATAAATAAATAAATAAATAAATAACAGATCTGCTAAAAAGAAGCACATGTGATAATGAATGAATCAAATGTGGTGGGGGTGAATGAGTCAAAGGTAAAAAAAAAAAAAAAAGTAAAAATTAATGACGCTTGTAAATAAATAAATCACATAAAAATGTGTGAATTTTTAGTAAAGAATAGGACTGTCATTGCATGGGGATCAATAATGAACAGGTCGGTATTAAAACAGAATCAATGGGGGAAAAAATAGATCAATTTGATCAAAATGAATCATATGTGAAAATGAATTAAATGTAAAGTTAAATGAATCACGTGGCAAAGATTGATTCAAACGTGAAATTAAACGACTCACGTGCCAATGAATGATTCAAATGTGAAATTGATTGAATCACATGACACCGAATAAATCAAATGTAAAATAAAACGAATCCTGTGACAACGAGTAACTCAAACGTGAAATTAAATGACTCCCGTGACACTGAATGATTCAAATGGGAAATTAAATTAATTGTGGGATACTGAATAAATCAATTGGGCAAATCAAACCTATAAATAATATGAATTACATGAAATGTAATGAATCAAATAAAATGAAACAAATCAACAAATAAACAAACAAACAAACAAACAAATAAATAAATAAATGGACTCACTTGAAAATAAAATCGATGGGGATCAGCATAGCTAGAACTGTTGTGTGTTATGCGTTTTAAGACTCAGACATTTAGGTGTGAGGCGCTCGCATGCTTCAGAGTGTGAGCTATTTCACCTGACATTTATTTGACATCTAAACCTTCTCTAAATTGACCTCAGACACCATTTACTCGCGAGTGAAATGCAAAGCCAAAGTGGTTTTGAGTTTCACAGCGTGGTGATGGACGTCTGACACGACAAGCAGTCTGCCCAGTGTGTGCACTTCCTCCAAAACAGCAGCGTCAGGAAGATTTCCTAAACGAACTAGAAAAACCTTTTCAGCTCTCGTTCCCATCCAAATCTCTTCTAGAATCATTTTCGTTTGAACCCAAATGATGATGAAGTCTCGGTTAAGTCTGATTGCTGCGTGATACTGTCGAAATAAACAGTCTTCGGTTGTGGAACTCCAGCGGAATCTCGTATGCTCTGAGAGATAAAGTTAATTACATGCTAATTATATATCAATCTCAGAAGACTCAACTTTGAAGAACTAAAAATGAAAAAGGTTCAGAGCCGAAACGTCTCCGAGAGGAAAGGTTAAGGCCGCAGTCAGAGATGTGAGCCTGCGCCCTGGTGCTTTGAGGATTTACATCAGAAATGCTAACAATGGAGAGGACAAACATCAAACATCACTGGTTTAATTGAAGGCTCTGATGAAACTGCTGTCCAAACAGGTGAACAGATCAACAGCACAGCAGCGATGGTTTGTTCATCAAAGCTCAAAGCTCAAAGCTGTAGTACTTGAGTAGTACAGATTCTGAACTCACAGTGATTGAATTAATGTAAAAATGAAAAAAGAAAAAAGAAAAAAGGCAAATAAATAAAAAGTGCAATTATACTAATTATAGTAACTTTTATTAAAGCGGCAGTAAGTAACTTCTGGGGAATTGGAGACCTCTCTGTCAGGAATATGTTATTGCAAAAACAGGGGGGAAAATCATCAATATACATGCAGGAAGTTTTTACTTTTATACAATATTGAGGATAGAATTACCTTTAGTCACAAATTTACAGTCCTGAGCTCACAGACCCGTGACAGAAATAGCTCTTAACGAAAGTCTTTAAACGCCGCATGCTTACAGACGTAAACATCGTGATCGATTTACAACAGACATCATGTTTGCTTTTATATTATTTTATACCACAGTGCTTTTTGAATTCTACTTTCTGATTGGTCGAAAGGGGTTCATTCATTTTCAAAGACAAATCACAGGTTAATATTAGTGCACTCGTTCAAATACACTCATCGTTTCTATTATTATATTAACACCTCATACGCAAGGGCTTTATAGTGTAGATTCTCCTCATAAACAAGCAAAACATACAGCGTTATGATTAATAAAGGTTTTCTATAAAGAGATATTTATTTATCATTTATTGAAGGAGTCTCCAGTGTCAGCACTTTGTACCAGTCGGACGTTTATTTTCTCTGATATATTCGTGATGTTTCTTATCAATGAGACACTCTGCAGTTTTCTTTTAGACACTTAACGGAACTATAACGTCAATGAGAACGCTTCAACAACGTTAAATCTATATATAAAATTTCTAAACATAAAAAACTACAAATAGATCAAATGTATAATGTGTTGTTCTTTAATCCAGCGTAAAAAAAATCTCTGGAATTCTACTTTATAGTAACTTTTGTTAAAGCGGCGGTATGTAACTTATGTCATTGAAAACCTCTCTGTTAGGAACATATAGGCAAAATAGGCAAAAGGGTTTATTAATTAATTAATTGTCTTATCTCATCTTAATTTATTAATTAATATACTATACAGAGGGGAGCACGGTGGCTTAGTGGTTAGCACGTTCGCCTCACACCTCCAGGGTTGGGGGTTCGATTTCTGCCTCCACCTTGTGTGTGTGGAGTTTGCATGTTCTCCCCGTGCCTCGGGGGTTTCCTCCGGGTACTCCGGTTTCCTCCCCCGGTCCAAAGACATGCATGGTAGGTTGATTGGCATCTCTGGAAAATTGCCTGTAGTGTGTGATTGCGTGAGTGAATGAGTGTGTGTGTGTGTGCCCAGCGATGGGTTGGCACTCCGTCCAGGGTGTATCCTGCCTTGATGCCTGATGACGCCTGAGACAGGCACAGGCTCCCCGTGACCCGAGGTAGTTCGGATAAGTGGTAGAAAATGAGTGAGTGATTATACTATAGTGATATATAATTAATATACTATACTGGGGATGTGGTAGCCTAGTGGTTAAGGTGTTGGGCTACCAATTGGAAGGTTGTGAGTTCGATTCCTGCTGGGCCCCTGAGCAAGGCCCTTAACCCTCAATTGCTTAGTTGTATAAAAATGAGATAAAAATGTAAGTCGCTCTGGATAAGCGTGTCTGCTAAATGCTGTAAATGTAAATATATAATTACAAAAATAAATGAAAAAGCATTCTTAAGACACACAACCATGTAGCTTTCTTATAATATCTCTAGTTACATCATATACTGTACATACAAGCCAGGAAAATGTAAACAGTCCATGTATAGTCCCTTTAAATTTTGGTTCTGTCTTATACTCTGATTTTGCTTTGATTTTTACAGCCTTTTTTCCCACACGGTTGATATTTAGGTTTCTCCTCAATGGTCTCGTCTGGCTTCAGAATCCTGATGAGATTACCTGGACTTCCTTTTGTGTCTAACATGTATATTGCATGATGTAGGATGTATCTGCGATGACGTACTGTATGATATAAAATACGTGACGGATTCGACCTGACAGCTTAGACCGCTCTAATTCCGCAGGGATTTCAGGAAGATTTCAGGGAGCAGCACAAAATCATGTTCTGGACAATTTTTACATGGACTCACTAATGCTGCTTTATAACAACAACAAAAATATCTATTTAGTGAACACTGAAAAAGAAAATCATCATGTAGGGAGATCGGACATGGAGTAATGCATTTTATGGTTCAGTCTAATATGAAATTATTTAGCATTTCCACATAACATACATGTGAAGGTGAGTCTTTATTCTTCAGTAGTGTTTCAGACATATTTGTGTGTGTGTGTGTGTGTGTGTGTGTGTGTCAAAGAATTAAAACAATTCATTCAGGATTTCTGGCGTCTGGCTTTAGCAGTGCTGCAAAACACACAAGCTCTTAATTGCTGTCATTTCTCCAATCTGTCAGGACAAAAACAACGTCCTCGGCATTGTCTGACATTATGAAGAAGATAATTGTTTAGGGAATGAAGTAGATACTTATTTTAACCTGCAGTCAAAAACTGCACCGTTGCGTAACAGGAAATCACATCCATCAACATTTAATCTCGAAATGCCATTTCACTATCTCGGTCACACGAATTCATAATCAGAGGAAACGTTGCTTTCTTCTGTTTGAAGATGAATGGAAGAGTTTCTGGTGGGACGTAATGAATTAAACAAGAAAACCAAAGCGGAAAGGTCCTGTTTTATTAGATTTCTTTAACATCTATTAAATCCAGTTAAAATCCAGCTGAAACTCACTACGTCACTTCGTGTTCATAATTCCAGAGGAAATGTAATCATTAGAGGGGGCACGGTGGCTTGGGGGTTCGATTCCTGCCTCCACCTTGTGTGTGGAGTTTGCATGTTCTCCCCGTGCCTCGGGGGTTTCCTCCGGGTACTCCGGTTTCCTCCCCCGGTCCAAAGACATGCATGGTAGGTTGATTGGCATCTCTGGAAAATTGTCCGTAGTGTGTAGAGTGAATGAGTGTGTGTGTGTGTGTGTGTGTGCCCTGTGATCCGTCCAGGGTGTATCCTGCCTTGATGCCCGATGACACCTGAGATAGGCACAGGCTCCCCGTGACCCGAGGTAGTTCGGATAAGTGGTAGAAGATGAATGAATGAATGAATGTAATCATTAGAGCTTTGTGGACACAGAAATCTAAGCAATGAGACTTTATGAGAAATTGTCTGTCATTTTTCCCGTGTTTTAGCTTTCGCGACTTGTTGCTTGCTAGTGTAAAAGAAGCGTAATTCTTGCCTATGCGATGCTTAGATCAGTTTATGGCTTCAAAAGAATAAATTGTGGCCTCATGGTATAATTCTTGCCTGTGTTGTACCTCAGAGGCTCAGTAGAGAAGCAAAAGCAAGAGAAGAACAGAATCCAGATAAAGAGCTGAAACCGAATCAGAGTTGGCGCTCACTCACGCTCGGGAAGGAAAAGACGTCTAATTAACACACCCCCTACTTCGCTGACGCAAATCATTCATTTCCTCATTAACGGGGTGAATCTCAACACAATCACCAGTCCTGAAGCCTACAGGGAGAAATACAGCTGAACGCATTAAAGTGGCTCAGATCCACAGACCTAGTGCCTGAATTGAGTGTCTCTTTAAACTCTACCTGGTCTCTAGGCTCAAATGCACCGCTGATCGTCGTCGCCAGCGAGTGTTTGGACAGCCTGAGCCGCCTTTAATTGTGCTGTAAATCAGCAGCTTGGCATGCAGCGTCCCTCGAGTGTGTTTGCACATGGCAGGCTTCCCGAGCAGCACAATGAGACACGGATAGTTCAGCTAGAGGAGCTTAAACAGCGAGACTCTCGTCGGCAAATCAATTGAAAAATAATTTGATAGTCAGCTAGGAGCAGTCGTGTTATAGTGGCAGTCGATGTGATAACGGAGGAAGTAATAAAGGCGGCATATCGTACAGTGGAGTGTGAGGGGATATAACTTTATAAAACATAACACAATTCACAAACAGCTTTCAAATTAAAATCTGACAATACTAGTGTACAATTCTGGGACGCAAATTCTTTATATTTGTTGATATAAATAAATCTAAAAAAATTAAAAGAAAGAAAGAAAAAGAAAGAAAATGAAAGCCAAGTCAATTAAAAAAAAATCCAAGATTTTAAACCAAAATAGCACAAAGTCCGAATTTCAGTTTGTCGGACTAGCGACGTTGTAAAAAAACATTTTAATTGAATAGTAATATACCAATGAATGAATAACATAGACAGGATGATATGGTTCTTACTAACAGCGCTGTAAATGACTCGCGTTTGTCATCTCATGATCTACAAAATGTCAAGCACGATGACGACAATGTTGGTGTTAACGTGAAAGTCTTTGGATGTTGATTTGTCTGTACAGAAAAGAGACGAAGCTCGACACACTCAAAGTGCTGCCGCATCACTCGCTCTCGTTAGGTAGCACAACGTTGTGGGAAATGTTCAAAAAAAGTCTGAACCAAAGTGAAATACAGAGTATGTTGATGCAAAAAAAGCTTAAAGTAAAAAAAAACAAAAGCTGAAAAATAAAACTATTTTGTTCATTCATTCATTCATCTTCTACCGCTTATCCGAACTACCTCGGGTCACGGGGAGCCTCATCTCAGGCGTCATCGGGCATCAAGGCAGGATACACCCTGGACGGAGTGCCAACCCATCGCAGGGCGCACACACACACACACACTCTCATTCACTCACACAATCACACACTACGGACAATTTTCCAAAGATGCCAATCAACCTACCATGCATGTCTTTGGACCGGGGGAGGAAACCGGAGTACCCGGAGGAAACCCCCGAGGCACGGGGAGAACATGCAAACTCCACACACACAAGGTGGAGGCGGGAATCGAACCCCCAACCCTGGAGGTGTGAGGTGAACGTGCTAAACACTAAGCCACCGTGACCCCCTGTATTTTGTTCAGTTTATCATAATTTTTCTGTTGATGTTAGTTTCCTGTTCCACAAGGATTTTTTTGACCTTTCTTAGATTCTTAAATATAAAATAATCATAAAAGTCATGTAGTCTAATGTTTGTATAATTTCTTTTTTGTTGTTGTGTTAGCTTCTTTTAACAATCTTTTGTTGTTTTTTTGTTGTTTGATTGTCATTTGAGTGGAAAGTGGAATGTGTTTATCCTTCCGTCAGTTTGGGTTAAAGATTTTTTTTTTTTCTTATTCAATCAATAACAGCATCAGCATCAGCATCATCCTGAGTGCAGCCAGAAGCCCTGATGAGTCACACAGTCCCTGTGAGTGAAGAACGTTTACAGCGGATCTTTTCTCCGACTGGTTCAGCGGGTCACTGTTGGCCTTCGCTTCATTCAACATTTCTTCCAGATTTCTCTCGGTCCGTCTCTCTACAGCTCTCATCTGACTGCTTTCTGCTTTCTCCATGGCAACTGCTGCCATTCACTGTGCTCTCTGAGTGTTACATAAATTAACCAAGGCCATCGAGGGAAGCTGAGAGCAGCTCAAACTCGGCTGCCTTTAGTGTGGATACCGAAAAACTTGACCTAGTGGACCTGTTGGGAAATGAAATGCTAGCAGACGAGAAGTGTGAAGCGCTATCATGAAGAAGCGGAACCTCGCACAGCTCCGAGGGTCACGTCGATCTTACGATCTTGTGTACTGTTGAGTTCGCTTCCTCTGAACAGCGTATGAAAAAAAGCACTTTAAAAATGTCAAATGCAGAATGTGAAACACATCCATACTTTATTATAAGGTGGTTCATGCTAGCAAGGGAGCAGCAGTTGCTTCTATATATATATATATGTATATATATATATATATCGTCGCTGTCAGACGGAATCCTCGTATCTCCAAAACCGTTATATTTCAGGACATTAAAAAAACGGCGTACCTTATCTGCAGTACACAGGGTTTAGTCCGCGTTGCAGTGGATTGTCTTGTGCTAAATTCCTGTCCTCAGACGAGCACCAGAACTAGCGGGGGTCAAGATTTTTTTTTCTTTGAGCCCAGTGTTTTGAAGACATTTACCTCAGAAGACGTGTTGATTCGTTGCGACTCTTCTTGAGGAGAAATATGCCGTGAAGCTCTCCCACGGAGTGAGGAAGAGGTGGACAGTTGAAGTGTCCAATGGAGTTATGATATTTGCGCTCAAGCTATTTTCAAGACTTTAGATTGGTTAATAACTTGTAAAAATAACAGACCCACGTGGGGACTGACCAAAAGCATCGATATGTGAAAAAATATGAAATTGACCAAATTTGGACATACGAGGTTTCCGCCCGACAGCGACGATATGTATATATATATATATATATATATATATATATATATGCATATGTGCGTATCTGTGAGCTTTAATTTCGGTGACAGCTGCAAGCAGCAACATGGAAATTGAGCCGCCATTTTCTCAATTCTATGCAAATGAGATGATTGATGTGGTCCTCGGTTTCCCACTAATGACTGCAGTTAGTTTCCACTTTGATGTGCAAAAATGTAAGAGAAATTAATTTTCATTGTGATTTCCTTTTATATACAACATAATCTATATCTATAATATATAGACAAAAATGAAGCTTGGAAAGAAGTCACAGAGATCGATGGTGCCTCTGGTGAGCAGCTAGTACGGCTACCTGATTAGCACATAAGATAAGATAAGATAAAATAATATACGTCTTGTTTAATTTATATATTTTCGAGTCTTAGGCTAGGAATGAGTGCTTGTGACCTTCGGTGAAATATTATGGAGGGTCTGTGTACTGTGTTCTGGTTTGGGGCTTCATTTCTGACAGCGATGTTGGTGATATTGACATGATATTGTCTGAATCGCTAGGATCATGAACGCCGAGAAGAACGGCCGGGTTTTAATTTAAGAGTGGTTTTATTTTTCAGCATGATAATGATGCCAAACACACTGCTACTGCAACGATCATCAGATTTGGAGATAAAAACAATTGATGAAGTGCTGACAGTGTCATGGACCGGCCTGAATATTAGCGAGGCGGTATAGGACAGAGAAGGAAATAAAACACAACCTAAATCTAAAGAAGACCTCTGAGAAGTGCAGAAAGGAGCCTGGTATAATATTACAGACGATTCTCAGTCTCTTAAAGTCTCCAGGTCACACAACATTTACAGCCTTATCCAGAGCTGCTTACATTTATATGAGTTACACAGCAGAGTAAATGAGGATTAATATGGAGTGGTACAGTACTGTATGGACAGGACTGATATCTTGGTGGCCCTGGGATTTAAACCGTGCAGTAGTCCAACACCCTAATCACTGAGCTAGCACATCCTGACCTGACTGAACCTCACCAACAAAATACTGACGTGTGTGTGAAGAATACATTTTGTTCTGAATTTATATTGTATGGACATGTTTTGCAGAATTACAAGACCAAAAATAAATGTAGATAGAAAGAAAGAAAGAAAGAAAGAAAGAAAGAAAGAAAGAAAGAAAGAAAGAAAGAAAGAAATATAGAATGGCTATTAACACTTATAAACAACAAAGCTGGTGGTGACCTAAGACTTTTGCACAATACTGTATATATAGTCTGTCTCTCTCTCTCTCTCTGTCTCTCTCTTTGTCTGTCTCTCTCTCTCTGTCTCTCTCTCTGTATCTCTCTCTCTGTGTCTCTCTCTCTCTCTGTCTCCCTCTCTCTCTCTCTCTCTCTGTGTCTCTCTCTGTGTCTCTCTCTGTCTCTCTGTCTGTCTCTCTCTCTGTCTGTCTCTCTCCCTCTCTGTATCTCTCTCTCTCTCTCTCTGTGTGTGTGTCTCTCTCTCTCTGTCTCTCTCTCTGTATCTCTCTCTCTGTGTCTCTCTCTCTCTCTGTCTCCCTCTCTCTCTCTCTCTTTGTCTCTCTGTCTCTCTCTCTCTCTCTCTCTGTGTGTGTGTGTCTCTCTCTCTCTGTCTCTCTCTCTGTATCTCTCTCTCTCTGTGTCTCTCTCTGTCTGTCTCCCTCTCTCTCTTTCTCTCTCTTTCACACACACACACACACACACACACACACACACACACACACACACACACACACACACCATCATTTCAGTTTGTTTCATCGACAGGTTTATTGGCCTTGATGCAGGATTAGAAGCACACAGTACAAGATTAGTAGCATTGCAGGAGGCAAAGACAAAGTCGCCTCACACCACGTAATACTCCAAAGAAACAAACACATTATACACTGAATAATGCATGCAGTAATTTACAGTGCTCTCAAAACAGGGATTCTGT
Organism: Tachysurus vachellii; assembly: GCF_030014155.1. NCBI lineage: Eukaryota > Metazoa > Chordata > Actinopteri > Siluriformes > Bagridae > Tachysurus > Tachysurus vachellii. Next base: position 42,244,787 of record NC_083460.1, read on the forward strand.
GAGGCCCGAGTCAAAACTCAAAAAAAGAAAGAAAAAGAAAGAAAGAAAAAGAAAGTAAAAAAAGAAAGAAAGAAAGAAAGAAAGACAGGAGGATTGTGTTTAAGCGGTTAAATGATCTCTACAAGTAAGGAGGAGGTACAGTATATACGCAGAAACACAATAAAGTCATGTTACATTTGAGCAGTGCATTCTGACCTTTGACCTGATCAATGTTTCATGTGTGGGCCGAGAAGAGTTCGCTGTAATGGACTTTTGATTTCGTACACTGTGGATCTCAGCAGCTCTCTGTGCTCTGTGTACTGCTGCTGAGAAGCAGAGGAGAGCAAGCATATCCATGCAGGGGGTGGGGAATGTGTGTGTGTGTGTGTGTGTGTGTGTGTGTGTGTGTGTGTATGTGTGTGTGTATGTGTGTGTGTGTGTGTACAGAATTATTCATGGAGAATCAGGGCCACTGCAACAGAAAGGATCTAGTGCCCGTGCAACGCAGCCCAGGAATAATACAGACTGGAAATCAAGAAATAAAATAAATTAATAAATATAAAATAAATAAATAGTTAACATAAGAATTAGATATAAAATAAATCTGCAAAAAATGAAAGAACAAATGAAAAAATAAAATTTGAAATACATAATTAATTGTTATTATAAAACGCAATGTACAAGTCCACCTTTTGCTACAAGAGCTTTCATTTAAATCTTCATTTTTTTTAATTACAGATTATTTGCGACTGGTGATTTCTCTGGTAAATAATATTAAAGTATTTACGTACAGATCAACTTCCGCCTGCTGTTATTTACATTCATCTGCATTGCATTAGGCACCGTGCACCATACGGAGCTGCGCTAGGCCTCGGGAGTCGATGACAGTAAAGTGGCATGCTGCGGTCGGCGGCGTGCGGTTGTTCATGCACGATAATACACGTGATTTCATATTTCCACGTCTGAAGCGCAAACGTAAAGCAGCTCCGAGCGACGTGCGAGTCTTGCATGTACAACAGCAAAAAAACCAAAACAATACAGACTGCCAACGGGACCGCAAGCGTAAAATAATACTGTAGCGTTAATAATGTTGATAATAATCAACATGTATTTGAGAAAATCCATAAAACACATAAACTCCACAATGATTACAAAGCAAATCATTTTCAGGACATTAAGTCAGAACTGCTTTGGGCTGAAACGTCTTATTTAGTTGATTTTGTATGAAAAAAAAACAGACTCCTTTTTTCTTTCTGTAATAATTTAACTCAATGATACAAATACGACAAACAGATAAAATAATTGGCTGTTACGTAGTTCGAAATGGCGTTTACATGGATAATTAGCTTCAAGCTAAACCAGACAATTAGGGTTTTTTTTCTTAATTGCACTGGGAAATATAAAGTGAGACATTTTTAGGGGCTTTTTAAACCTGGTCACTTCATGTGTTTTCTGTGATCCGATAGCTATCCGACGGTAAAAAGACCAGGTCTAAATGCCCTCCGAAACGTTTTGGAGACGGATATAAAGCCGATGGTACAAACCCCTTCAGGAGGTGGTCTGGGACGCGTTTCAGATGAAGCTGGACAGGTGTAAATGAATGTGGTTGTTCAAGCCACATACGTCAGCGCTAAACTCCTCCCAAACGGAAGTACGTCACTCAGGTGATCTTTCACCCAGGCGTCTCGTCGGGGCTTAAAACGCGCTGCTGCTGCCAGCGAAAACGCAGCAAACAGTAAACACTGTTTTTTGTAGCATAAACGTCGTAACCAGTTTAATCGTCTTCTTTTTGATTGCATTCTGAAAACCGCACACACCAAAGTGTGTTCCGTTTCAATTACCCCGGAAATGAGGTAAAATATATTAGCATTTTGGGCGGGAGCAGAAAGATCGGATCGATATCCGATTCGCCGAGACACATTTTTGTGGCCTAATGTAAATGGAACAGTTTTAACAAATCAGATAGATATCAGATCAGAGAAAACACATGAAGTGGCCGGGTGTAAAAAGGCCCTTAGCTTTCAGAAAGACACCAGTTTCCATCTGAATAACTCGGGTTGTAAGTTGTTGTACTTCACACTGAGATGTGCTTCAGAAGCCCAGAGACGCACTGTACGGTTTTAATAACGATCCAGGGAGATTCTATGTAGTGGCCTCTGACCGAGATCCTCAAATTTGCTCAAATTAAATCATTAAATCGAGATTAAAGATGATAAAGAGAAGAACCGTTTTAATATCGAATCACGTCGCTCTTTATAATAATCGATTATAACAATTACTGCCGGATCAAACGTTTTTTTTTTTTCCGTTTCGTAATTTTAATCTATTTTCAGTTATTTCTTTTCCAAATGATGAATTAATCCAAAGTGTCTGATTGTTACACTCCTTGTTATTATAGAATTTTTAATATACCTAAAAAAATATTTGTTATTAAAACGCTGTATTATTTTACACCATTGCGCTGATTATTTGTTCTATTTTCTCTCGGTCATATTTACATTTCTTGTCTTACACCCAAAGGTTTTCTGGGCTCTTTATTCAGATTAGTGAAAATATCTGCATGTAATTCACAACACTAAGGTTTTAGAACGGCGCTTGGTGTTTAAACGTAACGTGAGAGTGAAAAAATTTCGACACAGAAAATACGTATAAAAGAGAGTTTTGTTTCTCCCTTTAATGTAAAATATAGTACGAGGTAACAATTTAAAACCTGAAATAACAACGCTAATCTGACAATATACTCAATCTGCTGTTAATTATCTCGCCTGTGTACGCGGACTAAAATGAATACGTTTCCATGGTAACATCTCGTTCACGGACTCGCGCGTCGGACTAAACTCCTAACCATAACACATAAAGTTTGATTACCAAAAAGAAAACTAGTCGATATGCTGAAGTATTCTGTAAGGAGACCTACTGTATTATTTATGTATTTATTTATTTATTTATGAAGAGTTTAGGGAAGGAGTCTCCAGTCAGAGCTTTATAACAGTCAGTGAGTTTTCAGCCACAGGAAAGTTTAAGGATGTCGCGTTTTGCGTTTTTTTTATTGACGATGATTTTGTCTGATTAACTAACATGAGAGGACGATGACAGTAACTCAAGAATCAAGAATCAACTCAAGAATCGATTTCCTATAGATCATTTCCTCTCGTCCTACAAGAGCACGTCACGTTCTGTTTATATTTAATTTACTCCCTTTGTCGTTGGCCTTCGTGTAATCGACACACCTTCCTCCGTCCCAACATTCCTTACGTGAGCTCCTGCATATCTTTAGTATTAACTGTTAAAGATGAACAAAGATGAATTACTCCTCCTTTCCTGCACCGTCTCTCTGAGCTCACTTATTAAGATGCATAGAGTTTATTCACCAATTAAATGAAACGATCGTCTCGGCTTGACCTTTAGAGTCCAGACCGAACAATGTAAAGTGGTCCTGTTCTATTAATAAACACGATTTCAGCCGAAAGTCTTTTTTCTCTGCAACATATAAGGAAATACGAGTAGAGAAAAGATTCATAAACCAATTAAACTTTCTGTTGTCCTTTATCGATCATCGTATATTCCAAATTTGATGAGTTCCTAAAAGTTGTACAAATGAATTTGTCGTATCGTCTGAAGCAGATTAATGACTTTAAAGAAACAAAACAATAAAAATACTAACTAGATTTGTAAAGTTAGTCGCGACAAACTTTGATGTTGGCTTTGACGAGGCAAGTATTCGCAAAGGCAGGTGCTTTTTGGAGGCGAGTGGACATAAGGGTCAGTGTTACTTTTGGAGGCAAGTGGACAGAAAGATAGGGTGCCAAAACATTTGGAGGCAAGTGGAGATGAGCATGTAATGTCATCCAAATACTCCTGAGGAAGTTCCCCTCATTGTTCTGAGTGTTTTGATATGTCACATGTCCATGTTGTAAAAAGTTTTTTGATTTTGCATATTTTGGGGGCGGGGCTGAGGCACAACCGAAAGGCCAGTCGGTACACCAATTTAAAAGTTTGTTCAGAGTATCACCCTAAAGGAGCTGGCCGAGTTTGGTGTAGATAGTTCGAACGCTTGCCGAGTTATAAACCTCCAAAGTTTATAATGGGAGTCTATGGGAAAAAAGGCCACTTTGAGACCTGGTACCAGAAGTACCGGTACTCGGATCGCTTATAAAAGTCATAGCAACAAACTTCAGACCAGCGTCTACAACATGGCCAAATTTGGTGCATGTGGCTCAAAAGCTCTAGGCTAAATTTTATAAATTTTTGTCTAAGCTGAAATAAGAAAACACAATGTTGGCTTCTACAAAGCGACATAATAATGCTCAAGGAATCTCAGAACACTGTCTGATTTGTATATAGAGATTTAAGGAACAACTGAATTTCAGAGCATGGAAGAAAGTCCCATGTCTGAAGCTCAAGTTTCTTCCTGTTTATCTTCCTAAAAACAATCTTCCTCCATTATCTCCTGCTTTTCTGCTCGCTCTCCAAAAACTCCTACCCAAGTTCTCCGAGTTCTCCGTTGTTTATTTTTATTTCGCTTTTGCTCTCGCAGAAGAACGACGACTCGATCGTGGAAGCGAGAAATGCAAATGAAACGGTGAATGAAAGACAGAACACAAAAATATCCTGATAATAATATCCAGATTCCTTTGATACCGAGCTGCCTACGTAAGCGATCTGTTCCCCTGCAGAACTCCAGCTGCAACGTGGTAACAAACAGGACTAGTGTTTTGGTCTGAAGTAAAGAAGTTATAATGCATAGCAAACTTGTACAGAAAGCTGTAAATGTAGAGCGAAAAAGGGGAATCAAAATGCTGGCTCCAAAGATGGGCGGGAGTTTAATAAATAAATAAATAAATAACTAAATAAATAAATAACCAGTTACGGATTTCACACGACATTCGTTTTAAATTTACAGCTTGCTCCTGTTTTTGTTTCTCAAAGTTTTGGTGCTCTGATATTGTTTTTTTTTTCTTTCTCACATACTTAACAATCTTGCTGTTATCTATCGGACTCGACACGTTAACACGTTAGATATACTGTACATAAAGAGAGCATCGATGCCTCTCTTTCTTTTTGTTGAGGAAAAAATTAACATAAGACCGCAACTGCGTCCCAAATCACCTACTACGCACTACGCACTCATCACATGCGCTATATCATTATGATTATCATTAGCATTTTGTGTACTAGCCGGATGTTAGTATAAACACACGCTAGCTTTTTCATTCATTCACTCACTCACTCACTCTCTACCGCTTAACCGAACTACCTCGGGTCACGGGGAGCCTGTGCCTATCTCAGGCGTCATCGGGCATCAAGGCAGGATACACCCTGGACGGAGTACCAACCCATCACAGGGCACAGACACACACTCTCATTCACTCACACACTCACACACTACGGACAATTTTCCAGAGATGCCAATCAACCTACCATGCATGTCTTTGGACCGGGGGAGGAAACCGGAGTACCCGGAGGAAACCCCCGAGGCATGGGGAGAACATGCAAACTCCACACACACAAGGTGGAGGCGGGAATCGAACCCCCAACCCTGGAGGTGTGAGGAGAATGTGCTAACCACTAAGCCTAATAAGGTTAATGTTGTAGATTTGCACGTGAGTCTGTGCTTTGGGACGCAGTTCTAGTTCTCATGTGTATCATTTGTTTTTAGCCTGTTTGTTATTTGTTGTTAAAATCCATACCATGTGATTATCAGTATGTAAAGAGTGCATAGGGAATACAGTTGTGTGTAATGAACACAAACAAGGTGGATTGTCTAAAAAAATACAAACGAGACCCATTTCTTACTGTATTTTTGCTGGCTAATAGTAAGTGTAGCTTTCCTGTTATTTCTTTTTTCTGTGTTCCTGTTTTTCAGCGCGAAAGCTTTACGCCTATGACGATATCCTGCTTTCATATAAGTAATTCTGAGTTACAGATATCAGCGGTTATAGCTAAGTATCAGGTAACGTCCGTTCTGCTCGCACTCAATCCGGCGTGTTGTTGCCGAAAGCGTGGTGGTGAAAAGCCAGCGTGAAGCCTGCAGTAAAATATGTGGAGCGGTGAAGATAAACACAGCAGACAGACAGACAGAGCAAACACTGAAACGGTCCTGTAAAGGCACAGGATAAAAAAATAAAGAGATGGCCTTAGCAGAGAAGTTGCAGAGAGCTGGCAGGGGTCAGAGGTCTGGAAGTGTAGTGGGAAGGTTTATACAAAGATTCCAGCACAGATAATGATCACGATAATGATTTTGGCACGACGCCAAACACGAGACACGATCCAAGAAGAACGAATCCTTCTTCTGTGGAAACGCAGTGCGTATAAACAAGGAGACGGAACGGAGATGTAGTGTTTGTAGCATGGACGTTCTCGCGTCTCGCACTCGGAGGTGTGAAGGGACGGAGTGGAGGTCAGGACACAGGTGGATGTGTTAATCTGGGGTGTTGGCAATGGAGCTGGGCATCGAGTCTAAAACAGGATTCATGGGAGGAATGGCCTTGTGACTGAAGTACTCGACGACCTGCTTGGGCACCTCGGCTAAGACGCACTTCGCCAGTGCAGCAGGAGACGCCTGAAAAAATAAACAGATTTTAATTCTTTAGATGATCGATTCCACACACAAAATGTAAAAGTGAGGACGCAGAAGAGTCCTTGCATAAGAGGTAATAAACATCTCCTTATGGAAAATTTCAACATAACAATCCATCCTTAAACAGTTCATACAGGAGAGCGATACGTTGTGTAGACCAACAGATCTCCATAGTCAGCTCCTGGGATTATAAACACAGTCCTGGGTTATTGTAGTCTGAGGTTTCACACTGCTCAGACTTTACCTGGGATTAACACTGAATCCTGGATCTTCAGAACCTGACCTTGTTCACACTGTACGTTCCTAAACCCTGGATTAACCTTCTGCTTATTTACATATTCACGTAACAACAGTCCTGATTGGATAAACCCAGCGTTCGTCCTCTTTAAATAACGGCTCGTCTCACGCTTTCACATCAGTGAGGGAAAAAGTTCAGCTCTGTGTCTCTGCACTCGAGCAGCTTCTGTTATCTTTCACAGCTTTATTGTCTTTTATCGCTCTTCTTAACTTTGTCTTGTATTCGACCTGACGTTCGTTTGTTGATATCCAACTTAAGCTAATTATTCGGCGTGACGTATTTCTCCCTCTCTACAGTGTTTTGTCTCCTGACTCTATCCACCGAGCCGTTTTTGTTCAGTGATGTTCAGCTACGTCCTGATTTTCACCCGATGAGACTGAAGCGTTGTTCAGTTTCTGATTGGCTCTCTGTTGCTAGGCAACTAGCTGTAACATTCTAAAACCTCGCTGTTTCTCTAAAGGCAGCCTTTCCTCTTATCGTGATAAAGGCGGGGTTTAGAATGATGATAACCCGGAGCATCTTAGGCTGTGTCTCAAAAACCTTTTTGTTTTCCATTAACATAAAAGGACTGAAAAATCTTTCATTAAATTAGGACATATTATAATATTGGGGCTTTAAGGCTTATATTCATTCATTCATCTTCTACCGCTTATCCAAACTACCTCGGGTCACGGGAAGCCTGTGCCTACCTCAGGCGTCATCGGGCATCAAGGCAGGATACACCCTGGACGGAGTGCCAACCCATCACAGGGCACACACACACACACACACTCTCATTCACTCACACACTCACACACTACGGACAATTTTCCAGAGATGCCAATCAACCTACCATGCATGTCTTTGGACCGGGGGAGGAAACCGGAGTACCGGGAGGAAACCCCCGAGGCACGGGGAGAACATGCAAACTCCACACACACAAGGTGGAGGCGGGAATCGAACCCCCAACCCTGGAGGTGTGAGGAGAACGTGCTAACCATTAAGCCACCGTGACCCCCCAAGGCTTATATTAAAAAACTATGTGGGGAAAGACTGAGGTTAAGGAGCATTTAAGTGTCATTGCTGAACTGATTCTGTCTGGCTGACAAAAGGTCTTCTACAGCAGAAAGCCTACATGGTTTAAAATTAGCGCTGTGCTCTTTAAAAAACGCTCTTTTAATGTTAAAACATAAAATTTTCATTTCATTTCATTTCATCAAAGTTCATTTGCTTCTACTGTATATTAAAGTAACTGGAGCTGTACAGTAGTGATGTGATGAGAGACTAGGGTTGCAAAATTCCGGGAATTTTCAAGGCTGGAAACTTTCCATGGGAATTAACAGGAATATATGGGAATAAACTATAACAAGGAACTAAAATGTAGTTAAAAAAATCTTGCAGCATAATTGTGTTTAAAACAACAAGATTTAATGCAATTTAAGTTGAATTTGTACCCTGCGTTCCTCGGTCACTTACACACAGCACACTGCTTACTGGAGGGCCATTGAGGTCAAACCCCCTGCAGGTACTTACATTCTTCCATAACATGCACAGTAACACTTTATTTTAGGGTCATTTAACTAGTTGCTTATTAGCATGAATATTAATAGAATGTTGGCTATTTATTAGTACTTATTAAGCACATATTAATGCCTACAAGGGTGGGGGATGCTTTCATTTTACAGCAATTATAGGGAAATATGTTTATTACAATAATTAAGTTTATTACAAGCATAATAATGTTTATTATGAATGTGTTATGCAATGAAAGAATCGATTCAAGTTCTACTTACAATTAAATCAGTCAAGACATCATTTTTAAAATGAGTATTATCTTGCATGCACGTCTGCTTATGACCAAACAAAATGTTTATTTATCTTTGTATTTGTATATGATATAGTTTATATACATTTCCCTTTATTTCCAAATAATTCCCATAAATTCCCGTAAATTTCCATAAATTCCCGTAAAGTTTCCAATTCAGAATATTCCCAAAATTCCCCAGATTAAGTTCCTGTGGAAATTTACCGGAAACTTTCCGCCCCTTTGCAACCCTATGAGAGACTCACCGTTTTAAAGTCTCTGAAGGGAACAAACTGGACAATGTCCCTCAGGACAGGTTCTCCTTTCGGAGAGCGCAGGACTCCGTCGTCCCCGTCCAGGATCTGCATGTCAGTGAAGTCGGCA
>NC_083460.1:42258810-42311310 GCF_030014155.1 Tachysurus vachellii
AGGGCGTGGTGATGTGTGACTTTGTGTGCGTGTGTGTGAGTGCGTGGTGATGTGTGACTGTGTGAGAGTGTGTGAGGGCGTGGTGATGTGTGACTGTGTGTGAGGGCGTGGTGATGTGTGACTGTGTGTGAGGGCGTGGTGATGTGTGACTTTGTGTGCGTGTGTGTGAGTGCGTGGTGATGTGTGACTGTGTGAGAGTGTGTGAGGGCGTGGTGATGTGTGACTGTGTGTGAGGGCGTGGTGATGTGTGACTGTGTGTGAGGGCGTGGTGATGTGTGACTGTGTGTGAGGGCGTGGTGATGTGTGACTGTGTGTGAGTGTGTGTGAGGGCGTGGTGATGTGTGACTGTGTGTGAGGGCGTGGTGATGTGTGACTGTGTGTGCGTGTGTGTGAGGGCGTGGTGATGTGTGAGTGTGTGTGAGGGCGTGGTGATGTGTGACTGTGTGTGAGGGCGTGGTGATGTGTGACTGTGTGTGAGGGCGTGGTGATGTGTGACTGTGTGTGCGTGTGTGTGAGGGCGTGGTGATGTGTGAGTGTGTGTGAGGGCGTGGTGATGTGTGACTGTGTGAGTGTGTGTGAGGGCGTGGTGATGTGTGAGTGTGTGTGAGGGCGTGGTGATGTGTGAGTGTGTGAGTGTGTGTGAGGGCGTGGTGATGTGTGAGTGTGTGTGAGGGCGTGGTGATGTGTGACTGTGTGTGAGTGTTTGTGAGTGTGTGTCTGTGTGTGACTGTGTGACTGTGTGTGAGGGCGTGGTGATGTGTGCGTGTGTGTGAGGGCGTGGTGATGTGTGACTGTGTGTGAGTGTTTGTGAGTGTGTGTGACTGTGTGTGACTGTGTGTGAGTGTGTGTGAGTGTGTGTGAGTGTGTGTGAGGGCGTAGTGATTGTTTACAGATGTGTGATTGTGTAATCAGGAGAGCTGACGTTAGATTAGACATGACATTTGTGGGTCATGCCCAGTAACCTCCTGGTCAGGGTCATTGTGTGTTTGTGTTTCTTTTTGAAAAATTTGTTATAAATATGCTATTTTTATTTACTTATAGATTTTTTTGATAGTAAGGAAAGTTCTGAGACGTTCAGGATGTTGTGGAGAACGTGGAAGCGAAGCCGTCTGCTTAACAGAGAGGTGACGGATGTGACCACGAACCCACCAACCGAATACCAACCGCCGCACGGCTCGCCAAGGTCAGAGGAAGTGAGTGAACCGTGAGAGTTAAATCCAAAGACGAGAGATGAATCTGAATGAGCGTGAACGCGCTCTTACCTCATAATTGGGTGGAATTCGAGCGCCGAAGCCCAGAGCCGAGAACCTTTTGTCACTGTGATAAGAGAAGAATCAGAAAGTGTTCAATTTTTTTTTTTGATCTTTTCAGACTGAAATACATTTATTACCGTTTTCCACTCGAGGCGACGGAAGCCTGGTTTCTCTGACGATAGATTTTCTCTCCGGTGCATGAATGCGTATTTCACTTAATCACAGATATTAATGACACTTTCACAATTTCTTGGATACACAAGGATCCATTCTGAGCTTAGTGACCCATACTCGGAATTCGTTCTCTGCGTTTAACCCATCCAAAGTGCACACACACACACACACACACACAGCAGTGAACACACACACACACACACCGTGAACACACACCCGGAGCAGTGGGCAGCCATTTATGCTGCGGTGCCCGGGGAGCAGTTGGGGGGGTTCGGTGCCTTGCTCAAGGGCACCTCAGTCGTGGTATTGCCGGCCCGAGACTCGAACCCACAACCTTAGTGTTAGGAGTCAAACTCTCTAACCATTAGGACACGACTTCCCCCAGAGCTTGTTCTGGAGGTACGACGTCATTGCACACAGAACAGTGCGGCAGTTTAACCTTTCTCTAACACACCCCTGTTGAATTCTTGATTCTGATTGGTCATTTTCTACACCAGTACATCATAGATTTACATTAATGGGCTCGTTTTAATACAATATCCTTACTATAGCAACGACATACAGGGACTTGTGTGTAATCGCCATCTAATACTAACAAAGAGATTCTTCTTACACGATTAAAGTCTCGTTTAACCGTGAAAAACGTCTGTGAGGAGACGATTTCTTTCTGGAGATTTTGTTTGTACGTAATATTTATGGAAGGAGTCTCTGGCGCAATCACTTTTATACACTCAGGATATGCTTTGTGGTTTCTCTAACAGAAATCGCACCGATCTGTGTTTTACACGTGAACTTTCATTCATTCATTCATCTTCTACCACTTATCCGAACTACCTCGGGTCACGGGGAGCCTGTGCCTATCTCAGGCGTCATCGGGCATCAAGGCAGGATACACCCTGGACGGAGTGCCAACCCATCACAGGGCACACACACACACACACACTCTCATTCACTCACGCAATCACACACTATGGACAATTTTCCAGAGATGCCAATCAACCTACCATGCATGTCTTTGGACCAGGGGAGGAAACCGGAGTACCCGGAGGAAACCCCCGAGGCACGGGGAGAACATGCAAACTCCACACACACAAGGTGGAGGCGGGAATCGAACCCCCAACCCTGGAGGTGTGAGGCGAACGTGCTAACCACTAAGCCACCGTGCCCCCCCACACGTGAACTTAACGTGTCGAATTAATTAGCGCTTCTTTACACCTGTCACTTTACGCTTTAGTCCTTTATCGCTTTAAAGCCCATAAATACAGTATAAATAAAGCCATTGTAGAGTATTAAATGTTCTAGATTCATCTCCTTGACATCCATCCATTGTGTTGTCTGGTTAACATGCCAAGAAACATGATCACGAAACACGAGCTAGAAAATAACAAGACAATCACATTATTCATTTAATCCCAGGAGCGACTCGCTTCTACACGTTCACACAGCATTCGGTGGCATTTGATTGTATTTCAATCGACCCCAGACCATTTTCGGACATTTTCATGCTCCGACCTTTCAGCATAAATAGATCCTGGCACCGAAAATAAAGATCAAGTGTGAAAACACGACGAGAAGTGAAACGCCAGGCACGTTTGTATCTCCTCCGGCTGCCTGCTGCTTGTCATAATCTACTCCTGCTTCTCCACTGCACTGATTTCACATCCAGATGAAAATGGCTACAGCTAATCACACAAGCCTCTGTTCCAATCAGTCGCCACAAGACTCGCTGTGACTTCAGCGCCGGCGATGCTGTGGCACGGCGCTGCGCTCACGGTGCATGTGTCATGTGTAATGGGACGGTGGAGGGATGAAAGCAGCGCCGGAGGGAGAGAAGCAAAAGAGCGAAAGACACCGCAGGGGCACATGGCTAATCACTCAGCAGGATTCTGCACTCAGCTCAGAACAGGGCAAGCAGCAGAGCAGAGGATCGAGTGCTGTGATGTTCAACACACCAGGGGAACAGAACACACCTGAGCAGCGTTCAAATCGCACTCTCGTGTTCAGGGAGCGTGTCGTTCTCCTCAATACGTGCCCAGTTATAATCCATATCGTACAAACATGCTGAGAAAGCGAGTACCACATTATAGTTCATTCTCAGAGTTCATTTCAAATCCGAAATTGTTGTCCTGCTTTTTTTTTTTTTTTTTAAGTTTATCTCCGGAAAACAAAATCAAGTTCTGGTTTAAAAAACGACTTGATACGGATTTTGAAGTCTGTGACGAATTTGTATTCCAAAAATGTCAATTTATTCATTATTTATTTTTATAATTTGTAATGTTTGGAAACTACAGAAATTAACAGCAATCGAGTGTAAGCCTACAGATCCTTCAACAGATCAAACAATCCCACGTTACAACACGTAGTTTGGCTGTTAATGACAACAGGAGATAAAATTCACTGTATAAACAATAACGATCGAGTCACAGTAACAACGTCTGTTCATTCGTTTATTCATCTGTTCTTTACTGTGTTCCTCAGAGGTTTGTTACAACACAAAAAAGATAACAGTCAGTAATACAAGAGACAACACACACACACACACACACACACATCAACATACACAGATACATGCAGTCACACACATATGCACACACAGTAACACACACACACATACACACACATTCATGCACATACACACATATACACACATAAACACACATCAACATACACAGATACATACAGTCACACACACAGTCACACACACAGTCACACACACACATCAACATACACAGATACATACAGTCACACACACATATGCACACACAGTAACACACACACATATCAACATACACAAATATATACAGTCACACACACATATGCACACACAGTAATACACACACACATACACACACATTCATGCACACACACACACACATATACACACATAAACACACATCAACATACACAGATACATACAGTCACACACACAGTCACACACACATATGCACACACAGTAATACACACACATTCATGCACACACACAGATACACACATAAACACACATCAAAATACACAGATACATAAAGTCACACACACAGATACACCCACACTTTTGCACACACACATATGCACACACAGAAACACACACACACGGATACACACATACACACACACACATCAACATACACAGATACATACAGTCACACACACAGATATACCCACACTTTTGCACACACACATATGCACACACGGTAACACACACACACGGATACACACATACACACACACACATCAACATACACAGATACATACAGTCACACACACAGATATACCCACACTTTTGCACACACATATGCACACACGGTAACACACACACACAGATACACACATACACACACACATCAACATACATAGATACATACAGTCACACACACAGATACACTCACACATATGCACACACAGTAACACACACACACACACACACATGCACACACACACACACATGCCCACACACATACACACACATCAACATACACAGATACATAGTCACACACACAGATGCACACACAGTAATACACACACATACACATAACAGAAATACACATACATGTATACACACACACACACATTCATATACACATTCATGCACACACACACATTTATACATTCATTCATACACACCTCCATCCTTATTATTCAATAAAACTGCACTGGGTATAAAATAATTTTTCATTTTTTAATACAAAAGCTTGTGTCTGTCAGGCCTGAGCTAAGCTCCATCCGACTCCTCTGTCATTCACACACATCCCATCCACAGCTCTCGGCTGACTGACAGCAGACACCTCTTCTGCACAGACTAATAACAACTTAGTATTCAGGAATAGAGCACATGGATACTACTGAGGTCGGGAAAAGTTATAGTGAATTTAAAAAAAAACTATGTTAGAAATATATTGCAGGTTAATCCAAAAAACTAATGACATATACAGTAGAATTTTCCTGGATTTCTTCTGTTGAATTCGTTTATTTATTCAGCCTCAGCAGTCTCTCTATCCTGGGAACACTGCCTGTGGGTGAGACAGGAATACACCAGTTCTCCAGTTTCATGAGGTGTTCAACTTACAATGAAATTCCAATTCGTTCGAGATTTTCACATCATTAGAATATTCTATTTTTCCTCGGTTACGTATCAGGATTTAGGGAGCACTTAATCATTACTGAGAACTCTTTAAAAGCAGGTGAATGGTTCTATGAGCTGTAATAAACATTAAATAATCACTGTAGCTCAAATTCCTCTGGTGCTTGGACCCCTAACCATCCTAATAAAATGAACAGGTGTAAGGAGAATACTGTGAGTTCTCCCGGGTTCTCATGGATGCGGTGTGATTTCCCAAGCTTGCATCATGGCATTGTGTGTGAGAATCACGGGTCTGAAACTGCACGGAATAAACGAGCACTTTGGCCCATTATCCTTACGTTATATTAGTGAGCTTGGTTTGCTTTCATTAGCTGAAGATTGAACTCAACTGAAGTATTCCTAACACCACACTCGCTGTTCAGGATGTTAGCGAGATTAATTGGCCATGCTAATTAACATAAAATAATTGAAGGAGGAGGTAGTAATTGAGAAATAACAAAAAATAAATAAATAAAACAGAATTGCTGTCCAAAAATAAAATGTTTACAACATTCCATTTCCTTCCCTGTGACTGAGGAAACAGCATGAATCAGGGAAGAGTATTCCACTTTGTATTTGGGATGTACAACATGTTTTTGTTAACATTCTCGTGTGTGTGTGTGTGTGTGTGTTTTAAGAAGTCGTCAAGAAGTCAAGAAGCTTTTATGGTCACTCCATCGATATATGTCTGACACAGTACCCAGTGACATAAGACAACGTTCCTCCAGGACCTACACAGAACAAACACAGAGCTACACGGAACAAACACAGAGCTACACAGAATAAACACAGAGCTACACGGAACAAACACAGAGCTACACAGAACAAACACAGAGCTACACGGAACAAACACAGAGCTACACGGAACAAACACAGAGCTACACGGAACAAACACAGAGCTACACAGAACAAACACAGAGCTACACAGAACAAACACAGAGCTACACGGAACAAACACAGAGCTACACGGAACAAACACAGAACAAACACAGAGCTACACAGAATAAACACAGAGCTACACAGAACAAACACAGAGCTACACGGAACAAACACAGAGCTACAAGGAACAAACACAGAGCTACACGGAACAAAAACAGAGCTACACGGAACAAACACAGAACAAACACAGAGCTACACAGAACAAACACGGAACAAACACAGAGCTACACGGAACAAACACAGAGCTACACAGAACAAACACAGAGCTACACAGAACAAACACAGAGCTACACAGAACAAACACAGAACAAACACAGAGCTACACAGAACAAACACGGAACAAACACAGAGCTACACAAAACAAACACAGAGATAAGGACTGAAGTAAGTTAGTCCTAGACACAGAAAGTGTATCTGTACAACCTGGTGTACACAGTGTGAGACACAAGACAAGAAGACAGTTCGAAGAAACAATACAAGCCATTACACAAAAGCAGCACTGACCAGTGTACATACTGTATATCCTTCAGTACAATATTGTGTGTGTGTGTGTGTGTGTGTGTAATATCAGACTGATCTCAGGTTCCACATCAATGGAGGTTTTGCTGAAGCTTTGTATCAACTGAATGAACCTAATTTTGTTTAAATGAATCCAGCCTTGTTTCTTGCTGCACATCTGAAGAACAGATGCTAACGTTTTAGCGTATGTGGGTAAAATTCTGTTTTCTTCTGCATGCTAGGATTTTCTTGTCAGCCACATTGGCATGGTGCGTACGTGTCGAGATTAACAGCACAACCGTGTTTGATGAGCGAAAGCATGATTGAGATCCACGAGCTGCTCTGACAACTGCGACTTCCTCCCACGCAGACTGACGCTTTCCACACGAGTAACAACCAGTTCTTTTTTCAGCCTCTCTTACAATCGTGCTGCTTTTTAGACTCCAGTTAAAACGGGTCAAGCGAACTACGTCCCTTTTAGCTATCAGATGCATTTTATTCAAGAATTTTATTTAAATATTAACATCTGATATTCCACTCTTTATTTTCTTTTGTCTTTCTGTGTTCAGACAAGATCACGGTAAAACTCACGATCGATTAAGACAAGAAACAAAACACACACTGTGCTCTTTTCATGTTTCTCCTCAACAGTACGATGTTTTTCCCCATAAAGTCTCACAGGGGGGAAAAAAAAATAAAAAATCAGCCACAGGAGGCAAGCAGGAAGTCACGGCACCTGGACACGCCTCCCGGAGCAGATGTGCCTCACAGCTGTAAACGGGCAAATCCAGCTTTTAATGAAAGCCCAGAGGATCGACCTGCGGCAAGCCGAGGAAGAGCGACGGCCAGAAATTAGTCATGAATCTCTCAGCCAAAAGCACATTTGCTCTGACAAGAGATCAGAACAAATGCAGAAATAAAGTGCATCTAGAGCGAAGAGGCGAATCCAGATTAGTTCATTATTTTCCTGACGTTTCGGGAGGTGAGTCACGGTGAGTCACGGTGCCGGAGGCCAGGTGAAATCTTGGCACCCGTTATTATCTGCTGGTGGATGAAGAATACACAAAGAAACACAGATAGACACACACACGGACACACATACACACAAACCCACATACACATACACACACACACACACACACACACGCCCATGTATATATATTAAAATATCCATTACACGAGAACACATGAAAAATGATTAAGAACCCTTAATCGTCCTATAATCAGATTTTAATGACATTTTATTTCTCTCTCATTATTCTTTAATAACAAAATTCTCTTAAGTGTCATTGCTTGCACGGAACAAGATGAAATTAGCACTTAGCCGTTTTCAGGAGTATAAATGAAACGACGTACTCCATGTTATGTTGTGTGTTAAATCTCCTGAGAACAAGAGAAATAAAAAAACACCACAGTGAAGCAACAGGTCAGGAACTGAAGAGCAGAAATATTACGATAAAAAGGGATTAAAAGTCTGTAGAGTTATGTTTCAATTTGTGCTAATACTTGGTAGATCGTATCTCTACATAAGGTCATGGTGTCAGGACTCAGGAGCCCAGACTTTGGCCATGTGCTTTTTGTTTACGTTCTGTGTTCACGTCTCTGCCCCGCCCTTGTCTCGTCCTCCCAGCCTCTGCACACCTGTCCCTCCTGTCTATTTGCACAACATGGTCATGTGACATATCAAAACACTCAGCACAATGTGGCGAACTGCCTCACGTGTATTGTGGTCACGTCACGTGGCGTCACGTGAAAATCAAAGATTAGCACAACATGGACATGTGCCATATCAAAACACTCAGCACGATGAGGGGAACTTGCCACGTGCAAGCACCATTCACATTTTCTTCAGGAAATGTACATTCTAGTTATTATTAGTATTTAGTTAAGCCGCGTTGCCTTGAGCAGCGTGGAATCCTTTGTTTTCTTCTGTTTTCTGCGTTGTCCTGTCTCCAGTCTGTGTCCATGTTTCGTGTTTTTTATGTTAATAAATCCCGTTTTTGTTTTACGCTATCCGGCATTTGGATCTTTTATCCCCGCGTTCGTGACACATGGGGAACCTGGAGGAACTGAGGCGCAATCTCACACACACACACACTCAATAATCAATTCAGAGATGTCAATCAGCCTACAATGCACATCTTTGGACTAGAGGAGGAAACCCGGAGAAACCCCTGATGAACGAGTAGAACGATCAAACTCCACACACAGAGCAGAGACGGGAATCAAACCCACAACCCTAGAGGTACGAGGCAAACATACACGTACACATAAGTATATTTCTGTCAGGACCACTTTGTCAAATGAGAATGTATTAGATGATAGCATACAGTTAGTGTCAGCGGTACGGTTCTGTTCCCGCCCGTGCGCATGCGTGGACCGAGCGGTGAGAGCAGCAACTGAAAATACTTTTACATTTACAGCATTTAGCAGACACTCTTATCCAGAGTGACTTACATTGTCTTATTTCAGTTTATACACCAGAGCAATTGAGGGTTAAGGGCCTTGCTCAGGGGCCCTGCAGTGCCAACTTGGTGGTCCTGGGATTCGAACCAATGACCTTCCGATCAGTAGTCGAACACCTTAACAAAATAGAATAGACCCCATAACAGAACCATTAATCATGCATAGAGTTGTTGTTTTTTTTTTGCAAATAATAAATGAATAAATGGATAAATAAATAATTAAATAATTAGAGAGAGGGAGAGAGAGAGAAAAAAATATGTGGAGATTTAAGACGTGAACTGGTACACGAACACGGGTTCCGACATGGTGGAGTCGGGGTTGGAGGAGGGAGTTTAAGTCGCAGCAGCAGCGACGCGCTAGAAAGCGGCTCAGTGAATGGGAATTTAAATGGTCGGGTAATATGGATGTCGTAACCGGGTCGGTGAGCGTCGTGGACAGCTGATGAACAGCTGATGCACGCTTGACCACGTGGCCTGTCAGAGCTAACGCGAAGCTTGATAAAAATATTTTCTCTTTATTTTACTCATGCACCAATTCCTACCCAGCACTCAGCTCTCTCCTTACACGTAACCGAGTCTGACACGTGCTTCCTCTGAGACATCAAGAACATCTGCTCATGCTGCATCACAGGACACTGTAACATACTGTAGACCCAGAGGACAACACCGTCCACTCTCTTCTGTGTGCATGACATCAGAGATACACACGTCTGGAAGTTTTGCGTTCTGGACTTTTAGCGACGTATCAGTACAGTATGACATTAGCGTGGATTCTAAACTTTTATGTACACGAACAGATCTTTAAATGAAGGAATTTATTCCATTTATTCTGAACATAAAGGAAATTGAGATGTTTTTTAACGTTTATGTAACATTATAGGTCTTCATATATTCCTGCCAGATTTTTTTTTACACATTTATTTTCCTGCAAATGGGGAATCAATTTTAATTGGTCTAGGAGATGGAGCAAGAACAATCGATCGTATTGATTTATTTTTTTTTTTACATTTTACAGTCAACCCTAAAGCTTCTGGCTAAAAAAAATGTGGATGAATATATAAAATAAACCCACGCAATTAGTGATCATTTGATCTCAACTGTAATTAAAACATTATTAATCAATTAATTACCGATTATTGTGTAGTTTTCTGAATAACGCTGGTTTCAAAAGTATTGGCACCCCTATAATTTAAGAAATCCTCTGCTGTAGCACTATAACTTTTTCAGATGACTAAATAAAATAAAACCATTCTAAAATATTATTAGCAATATTATTGTCTGTCTATGAGATTAAAAAAATGTCTCCAACATTCGGTTTTCCTTAAGTGCTACAGTCTTTTTCTGATTTCTGATTTTTCTTGGTTAAATCGTGTCATTTCTCAGGGAATGGAGAAAAAATAATTTTCCTTAAAGAATAAACGTAAAAATTAAGAAGAAATGGTATCTGTAGTGAACTTAGTTAATACTTTTGTGCTAATACTTAGTGCACTTTTATCCTCTACTATACAGCTGAAAAAGTAACGTCATTTTTACCATCTGGCGAATCGTCTACTGTGGCCAATAAAAGCGCTAAAACCCTTCCTGCGATGTCTAACAATATTTGAGACATTTAGTAATTAAAGTTTGTACCAACAAATAAAAATAGTTCAAAGAATATTTCAGATAAAAATAGGGGTGTCAATATTTCTGATGTTTTTAGACATATTATTATTTAAAGACTTTCAATTGTACATTCTGTTTTGCGCAGTTTTTTCAATACAACGCTAGTTTCAAAAGTAATGGCACCCCTAATCATCAGTCATATTTGGTGAAACTAGGTTTTTTTTTTTCATGGACGTCAACAATTCTGACATGATTCTGAGAGAGAATTTTACTTAAAGAACTCATTCATTCATCCATTCATTCTTCTACCGCTTATCCGAACTATCTCGGGTCACGGGGAGCCTGTGCCTATCTCAGGCGTCATCGGGCATCAAGGCAGGATACACCCTGGACGGAGTGCCAACCCATCACAGCGCACACACACACACACACTCTCATTCACTCACGCAATCACACACTATGGACAATTTTCCAGAGATGCCAATCAACCTACCATGCATGTCTTTGGACCGGGGAGGAAACCGGAGTACCCGGAGGAAACCCCCGAGGCACGGGGAGAACATGCAAACTCAATTTGGAATCGAACCCCAACCCTGGAGGTGTGAGGTGAATGTGCTAACAACTAAGCCACCGTGCCCCCTACTTAAAGAACTGTTTAATATAAATGATTTAGGTAATAAATAAATAATTTTTTTGCAGTGCAAATTTAATCATTTGTTCATTTGCTTGAAGGGTGGCAATAATTTTAGAGTCAGCTGTATGCTATTAAATTGGGTCTTAAGTACAATCAGGTATTTGTGTTATTTTGTGTTATTAGTGTTTGTGTAGCAGGACTGAAGTCACAGATGAGATGTCTGATAACGAGACACAGACAGATCGCACTTCCTCCTCGGGAAGTCATGTGACGTCTATAATTCACAGAACCAGCTGTGAGAGAGAGAAAAAAGCCACAGGGCTGCTAATGAGAAGCTGATAAATATGGAGATTTTCCCGGACAGTCTTGTCTCATCTCATTCTCACTTGTTTTGTGTTGTGCTCTTGTGGGCAGCTCGGGGGCAAACAATTCCTCCATCCTACAAGCAGCACCAAATTTATCTGCAGGTTTTCACCTGGTGTGTGTGGCAGAAACGCTTCGAGCGAGCAGCCCACACACAGCGTAGGAGGCCAACGCTGGAGGACTTCGAACATCCTGAACCCAAAATGTCTACCCCCTGAACTCTGATTCTATTTTAAGACAAAGCTTTGTGTTAAGCTTTAAATCTGTGTTTGGATTCATCAAGTCAAATGAGAAAAAATATACACACAGTTTAACATCTGTAGTGAACATCAAACCAAAATAAGCTGATGTTCATTTATGGCTGAATTATCGTGTCCATCCGTGTTGATGACTGAACGTCTTCCTCGCGTCTCGCTCCACAGTGGTGTTAATAAGAAGCTCATACTGTATGAAAGTAGACACTCAGGACTTTAAGACTTTGTAGAGTTTCATCACTATTTCTGTTTTTTCTCTACAATACTAGAGGTGATATTTTCATAGATAAGACACAGATGTTTGTATGTTCAGAGTAAATGTTGATATCAAACCCATTTCTGCTCTCTGAGAAGCTCCGAGTGTTTGTTCATCTAAAAAGCAGCTCAGATTTATCTTCAACACTAAAATTCAGTATAAGATCATCAACAGAGGGACAAACTACGGTGGCCGGGAAGTGCAAAACAAATTAAACAAGTCAGACAACCCGGAAGAGGTTGGTATAGTTTGTGAATGGAAACTTACCATCATCAGACGAGACACCTTTCATTCACCTGTATATCTTTAATGACAGGTGTCTTGTCCAATGATCGGTAAGTTTCCATTCACAAACTATACCTACCACTTCCGGGTTGTCTGAATCGGTGCACGAAACACATTAACAAATCAGAAAACACAACGACATTTCAGACAACCCGGAAGAGGTTGGTATAGTTTGTGATTGGACAAGACACCTGTCACTCAAGGTATACATGAAGTACAACAGTCTGCCGCAGGGAAAAGTTGTAATGGATGGATGGAATGGATTACTGTGGATTAATTCTGTTATTTTCTTATATTTAAACGGAGAACTTTACACATTACACATAAGATTCCATACCTGTATATCTTGAGTGACAGGTGTCTTGTCCAATGATCGGTAAGTTTCCATTCAAAAACAATACACTACCGTTTCAGGGTTGTCTGACTTTTTATTGTGTTTTTGGATTTGTTAATTTGTTTTGCACTTCTCAGCCACCGTAACAAACACACGTCTAAAACACACCGAAAGAACGACAGAGTCCTGATTTATTTTAGATCAGACTCACAGACTCGACATCAGACGGACGACTGTTTATACCGAGCGAAACGTCTGATAGGACGCCAGTGTACTGGTACATATAATAAATAATAAATTAATAATATAATAAACTACAAAATAGCGGACGTGCTGCATCAAGTACTATTTTATAAACCATCAAATACTGACTGCTGAAGCCGTGTTGTTAATTTGCAGCGATTAACGTAATCATTACAGCAACATACTGACAATACACCTGACATCAGTTCAACACTCATCACCTCATCATTCCTACATCATCATAATAATGTTCTGATTATTATTCACAACATCGTCTCCTGTTTTAATATCACAACCTGAATAACGTCGTGTCTCTCCTGACTTCTTTTGAGATATTATTATTTAGCTGTTCTCAGTTTCTCCAAATTTGTTGTGCTCAAGTTTTCTTAAAATGCTGGTTTTAAAAGTAATGGCACCCCTACTGTTCGTATTTGGAGAAACGCAATTCTTTTACGGGTGTCGATTATTTTGAGGTGATTTTGAGAGAAAAACAGTAGCTGTAATTGTTTGATAGCACAATTAAAAATCACCTTAACTCTCATACGGTGTATCATAATATAAGCTTTTTATTTATTTTTAACTTTAACATAGGCTTCTTAAGTCCTTTCTCGTGGGTGTCAACAATTTGAAGAGAATAAGTAACTTAGTAAAAAGGCAGAATCTGTAATTATTTGAGTGCAAAAATTCAATAATTTGTCCATTCATTTGAACAGTGAACATCTTTTGTTTAAAGACTGCTGTAATTTGAGAAAAGTATCATAACCTTAAAAAAAACACAAACTGCATGCATTAGTACAAGGGCGTCGATTTGGGTAGGGACGGTAGGGACGGTAGGGACGGTAGGGACATGTCCCTACCAATATCCAGGGAACACTCAATTGTCCCTAGCAATAATTCGACCAAGCCTATATATATATATATATATATATATATACATAACCACTGATGTCCGTCTGTGTCTTGTGCTTTTTTACTTATTTCATTTAACATTTATCCAGGAATCATTAAATAAGGTGAAAAATATTTTACAACAGCGTTCTGTAAAAAAATAGCGCAACTTGTGGAACACAAACGGTTAACAGATTTACCCCCTGCAATGAATCCCGCCTCTGTAACTCACCTCTCTAAAAGGATTGGCCTTTGCCTTTTTTGAGTCCTGCTCAAAATTGTGATTATGCAGCTACCGGTATGTGAGTAAGAAAGTATTCTTATAACAACAGGTTTATGCACAAAATACAGGGAATGTTGTCCCCACCAATGTCAAATAAATTATGTCCCCACCAATGTCAAATAAATTATGTCCCCACCAATGTCAAATAAATTATGTCCCCACCAATGACAAAATCAAACTTACGCCATTGCATTAGTATTTGATTTGATTAATAATCTGAACAGAGCACAAATCAATTCTACATGCGAAGCCTGATTCTGGAGTAAATACTGAAGTAAAACCTGAACATAAATCAGCTTTATTGGATGTCTGAAATGAGAGACGCAGAAGGAAACGATCATCAGTTACATGGCTCAGTGTTTCAGCTCTAACAAGCAACCAACCTAACTGAGACATTCATTTTGGCCTGAATTCTGCACTAATACGGCTCCGGCTCCTGTGGGAACGAGTGTTGTCAGGGCTGGAAGTCTCTAATAAGCCACGCTGGCATGGGGACCATCCCCAGCTCTGGCGTCTGGCAAGACTACATGCCGCATGGGTTGTTGTTAGGACAGAGCCCAGAGGAGGAAAAAAAAACAGACTCATGTGATCAGACCGCCCGTCAACACCTTCACAACCTGTCAGGACGCTCTGGGCTCATCAGCCAACAGCTCTGACAACGAGAGCAGCAGCACAGCATGCAGTGTCGGCAGAGAAACAAACCGCCACGTAAAAATACCAGCAGAGCTTCTAGTCAAGTTAACTGGATAGTTCCCTGGAGTCCTCTCCTCAGACTTGATGGGCATATCAGTTGTTTCACTTAATCTTGTTTTGGCAGGAATGAACAGGCCGAGGAGTCATGAGAAGAGCTCTGGACTGCACTGATATTCGAACGAGGATGGGAAAGTCACACGTTTTGAACTGTAAATAATATATTTCAGTCATGCCGTCTTACAAACATAGTCTAAACATGTAATTAAACTCAGTTGGAAAAAAATTATTATAGCAGATTATACAGTGTATATTAATTAAAAGTTATTCATTCATTCATTCATTTTCTACCGCTTATCTGAACTACCTCGGGTCACGGGGAGCCTGTGCCTATCTCAGGCGTCATCGGGCATCAAGGCAGGATACACCCTGGACGGAGTGCCAACCCATCACAGGGCACACACACACACTCATTCACTCACGCAATCACACACTACGGACAATTTTCCAGAGATGCCAATCAACCTACCATGCATGTCTTTGGACCGGGGGAGGAAACCGGAGTACCCGGAGGAAACCCCCGAGGCACGGGGAGAACATGCAAACTCCACACACACAAGGTGGAGGTGGGAATCGAACCCCCAACCCTGGAGGTGTGAGGCGCATGTGCTAACCACTAAGCCACCGTGACCCCCACCCCGGGTTATAGTTTCACTAAATCGGATACACGACAAAGTTAAGAAGAGCGAAAAAAAGACGCTCTTAGAATCACAGAACAGTCAGGATATAAACAACACTTGAGACAGAACAGAAAAAATTAATCAACAATAGATGGGATGGTGTGATGAAACGCAGTTACTGTTACCACGTGAAGGTAAACTTCAGTATAAATGTCATACAAAATCCATACAAAAATTGGGAAAGAAATTTCTGTTACCTTTTACCTGTTTACACTGAATTAGTGTCCAGTCAAATTTCCCACTGATTATATAAGCAATCTTTTGTTTTTTTTATGATCCTTCACACCTACTTTGATAAAAAAGTGCAGTCTGTTTGGTAGAAGCTCAACCTCAAGGTGTTGCTTCACTTCCCGCTGAAACAAAGCACTGATATTGGAGACTCCTTACATAAATAAACATTTAACAAGCACCACCTTACAGAAAGCATCACCATGAAAACATTTATTAAAAATGTTATGAAATTTATTATAAAAATTATGAAAGAAAAAATTTTTTCTGTATTTTATACTAATCTCGGTGATGTCATCAAAATGACTACAGCACAAAAACAGTAGGACTCCATATTACACACTGGAAACGACTTACAATCCTTTCCATTCATCATGTCATATCTGGCACAAATCCAGTAATAAGAGGGTTCAGATCCTGAAGCTTTAAATCGATTCTTGGCAAACGTTCTTACTCCAAGTTGATTTGAACTTTTGTAAACTTTGGTAAATGACATTCGCATAGAAAGCAATTAATGACATAAAAAATTAGCCTTCGATCCGATTCCACACATCTCTCCTGCATCAACTTTCAATCACATCACTGAAAAATTCTCCACACGTTCCAGACCCGGTTAGACGAACTGCCGTAAATTCAACTTAAGATCTGTTATATAGAAAATCCCAACTCAATTTCCCCACACACTTTATTTCATATAGATCAGCTCTTTGCAGCAGAGCGGGAATCAGGATTACCTGTCATAATCCTGGCAGATCTCACCCACGGCTATCAAAGCCTTCAGGTACTCGTTGGGCTGGTACGGGTTGATGTAGTGGAGCGAGCAGCTATTGCGGGGGTCTCCGTTTGATGCCGTGAAATCGATGGCAACCTGGAGGAAGAGACACATCATCAGACATCGACCTGTTAACGTCTCGAATTAAAACGTGACACAGGAAGTCACTGCCAGGTCCTATTTTAGAGCTGGAACTTAGTAAATAATCTAATGAGCGAGTGTTGCTGCGGGAAACCTGTCTCGTGTGTATGTAACTGAGTCTAATTAGTCAGCCGTCAGACGGCGCGTCTTCAGTGACGCTGTATGAGAAGCAGAACCACTGCTAAAAATATATCTGTAGCATTAAATCTGAAAAAACACAACACTACTCATGTGTAGAATTCAAAACAGTATAATATCTGTTGTACTGTTTCCTAATTGAACGATATTAATTAAACAATTAAGCACAGAATAAAAGTAAATGTAATGTAAATGTTAAAGCCCTCAGGTCATGCATGATAGTTCCATTTAACGCTGGGAGACGTCCGCGGAAGTTCGCTCCTGTTGTCACTTACATTATAGCAGTACCTTCATTATACCAGTGCCTCTTTTCTCTTAAGTAAATAAAGTCCGTCCTGAAGATGACGGAAAAGTTACAGCTGCACCTCTAACTGTTAGAGTGCTAACGGTGGAGACTAAGATGTTAATCGTACAGAAAACATCTGTATTCATTATTTATTATAGTAAAGTGTTGAATGTTAGATGGTACAATGGATAAGTGATTAAGGTTATGGGTTCAATTTCCTGCCTCGATCAGTGTGTGTGTGGAGTTTGAATGTTCTCCATTCCAACGACATGTGTTGTAGGCTGAATGGCATCTCAAAATGATCCATAAAAGATCCACACGGATATGTGGAGGACATCCAAAACTCCACTCTCACTCACTCATTCATTCACTCATTTTCTACCGCTTATCCGAACTACCTTGTGTCACTGGGATCTCAGGCGTCATCGGGCATCAAGGCAGGATACACCCTGGACGGAGTGCCAACCCATCACAGGGCACACACACACTCTCATTCACTCACGCAATCACACACTACGGACAATTTTCCAGAGACGCCAATCAACCTACCATGCATGTCTTTGGACCAGGGGAGGAAACCGGAGTACCCAGAGGAAACCCCCGAGGCACGGGGAGAACATGCAAACTCCATACACACAAGGCGGAGGCGGGAATCGAACCCACAACCCTGGAGGTGTGAGGTGAACGTACTAACCACTAAGCCACCGTACCCCCCCTCCAAAACTCCACAAAGACGATAATTTTATCCTTATTTTAGGTTAGGATTGAACCAGGAACCCTGGAGCTGTGAAACTACAAAAATTCTTTCATATTGTTAATCCATAAATATTCTTCTACTGGTTTGGTCGATATCTAAAGTCTAAGGGACCGAAGGAGCTTTGAATTCATTCATGCCTTTGCTTATAGCAGGACATTTTCCAGCAACAATGATTCACTTTCACACTCTGGGGAAAACCAAGCCGATCTGCTGATGTGCTGTAGTGAGGGTTTCATCGGTAGAGTAAGCGAATGTGATGAGAAAAGCCGACACAGAACAGGGTACAAATGTGCATGCGTTAGCGCTCTGAGAATGGATTCCTCATTGTTTAGAAGCAAGCTTGAATTTCCATTTTGATACAGTACTTACTGTAAAGTGAATCTGGCATCCTCCCATGATGTAGTCCAAGAAGGAGTAAACTCTGTGGAGCTGTGGAACAGAGAACTCAGCATTAATCTCACAACTCAGTGACCTGGTGAGATAAACAACAAATGCGGAAGCTTTGAAGTCTTAAATAAATATTAAGTCTCAATAAATGCAATTTAAAATCAATGGCATGCATTTTGTAGGTCTTGGATTTCAAGTTTGTTTTAATTATTTAACGTTATTATTTGCTCTCTAGCCAGATTTTCCTTCTTGTACCAGGTTTGATAAAAATTCCATCAGAAATACATCTCCAAAACACAGAAACAGACAGATTTTTAATAATTTACTCCCAACGTGGCACCTAAACCCACATAATTTTCCAACCATTTTTTAAATTGATGCCAACCCTGTTTTAAATTGGAAAAAACATACATTTTCCCTGCTGCTGTGTCTCAAATAGCTCAAACAAGTGTTTTAAATCCCACACTTTTAAAAATACTAAATTCAACCCTATACACTAACCTTAACCCTACATCAACTCTAACCCTACATCAACCCTAACCCTACACTGACCCTACACTAACCTCTAACCCTACACTAACCTCTAACCCTATACTGACCCTAAACTAACCCTAACCCTACATCAACCCTAACCCAAACTCTAACCCTACACTAACCTCTAACCCTATACTGACCCTACACTAACCCTAACCCTCCACCAACCCTATCTCTACACCAACCCTAACCCTACACCAGGGGTCGGTAACCCGCGGCTGCCGCTCACTGTAGATTTGGAAAATAAATATTTAATTTAAATTTATTTTATTTTAGTTAGTTAGTATTTAGAATGACATTTTTTTCAAAACTAAGATTATGATGCTCTTGTAACATTAAAATAAACCGTGTTTAATTTTTTTGTCGCTCAAAATACGCGTCATAACCGCTGACTTGCGATATCCGACACACAGAAGCAGACGCGTTTTTGGTTTGCTGCAGCCGGCAAGTTAAAATTTTGACGTCATGAATACGAAGAGGACTCGATTAGACACTGAACATTTTATTTCAAAGTAACCTTCAACCCAGCATCTTTTTTGTTAAGGTGAGTTCTTTAAGGTGAGTTCAAACTGTTCAAAATATTTTTGTTTGCCTGCAGAAATAAAATAGGCGTTTACTCTGTAGCAGGTCATTGATGTCATTAATACAACACACTACAGTTTTTTCTGTACTGTCCATAAAGGTAAAAAACGATATATACAGTGTTCTCTTTATTTTAGATGTCAAATCGGTTTTGTGGCTCCTTGTGTTTCTTTCTGCGGGAAACAGGTACAAATGGCTCTTTGAGTGTTTAAGGTTGCCGACCCCTGCCTTATACCAAGCCTAACCCTAAACTAACCCTACACCAACCCCACCCTATCCCTACACTAACCCTATCCATACACCAACCCTACACCAACCCTAACCCTCCACTAACCTCTAACCCCACACTGAGCCTAATCCTACACTAACCCTAACCCTACACCAACCCCACACTAACCTAACCCTCCACTAACCTCTAACCCCACACTAAGCCTAATCCTACACTAACCAACCCTAACCCCACACCAACCCTACACCAACCCTAACCCTACACTAACCCTAGCATATTATGTCACAATTTGCTTTTTTTCAGTAACTTGCCGCATAAACCAAAGCGCTGACTAGCATGCTACTGTATTAGCTTGCATAAGCAAAGAGAAGTGCGCTTTTTTACAGCCTTTCCTAATTCTAAATAAGGAGCAAGCTTCTGTTTCAAAAGAAGGGCTGTTCATTAAGGCTTTAGTTCATTACAGTCTGTCAAATGTATTGTTTGATCAGAAGGGATATCAAATCAAGAGCTTTGTACTGAACTGTCCGATACGATATGATTTAATAGTTAACAACTTGATCTATCAGCTCATTATCGAGTAATTTTAGCAAAAGTAATAAGCACTTTGTGGAGTTCTGACAGTGACGAATGTCAAGTGCGGACCCATTCCCTCAGGTTTTAATACTCTATAAAAACTCAGACAATCATTTTGACCTTTCTAAAGTTTTGCTATGTAATTGCTTTGAGGAAATAAAACTCCCATGTCCACTGATTCCTGACTTTTATTAAATTGGGGCCAGAGTCAGACTTGAGGTTGAGAGTGTATAGTGAGGCTGTAATAGTTTAATACTCCAAGCTCAAGAGCCAAAACCATCCAAGAATACTGTGTTTAATACTGTGTTTAATTCTGTCCAGGGTCAGAATCAGGATTATGTGGAACTGAGAAATTCTTCGTACTCCAGACTGTGTAGGAATCTCTTGTGTAACTTCCTGAATAAAACTTTAGTCTGTTGTCGTGTCTAGGGTCTGAAGTGTGGTGTGTGTGTGTATTCCTGACTTTATTAAAACTTTTCCACAGAATTTTCTGGACTGGGTGAATCAGCTTATCTAGTTTATCTGATACACAAATGAAGCCCATTGTTTAAACTCAACAACTAAAGCAAAAAACAAGCAAAAGGAAAGAAAAAATGAAAAACGTGCTAAACAATGATTCTCTGTCAGAAGCCTTCAACGTGAAGGGCAATGTTTCTGCATGAAAGGTTCTTCGCGTCACTAAAAAAACGAGTTCTTTTACGAAACACTTTCTTGAAGGTTCTTTGGGGAACCAAAAATAGTTCTTCTATGGCTTCGTTGTGGAAAACCACTTTTAGATTCTTCCTTTATATTTACGAGATTGGACCAAGGATAGAAAACACGACATAAACACAAGTGACTCCCAAGACAGACACAAAACAACAGTAACAACACACAATAACTCAATTTTTCAGAAAAAAGGGACGAACGGTTAAAACATATATCGTGGGACTAATTAGCAGGAACACAGGCAGGTGCGCACAACACAGGAGTATATCGTCGCTGTCGGGCGGAAACCTCGTATGTCCAAATTTGGTCAATTTCATATTTTTTCACATATGGATGCTATTGGTCAGTCCCCACGTGGGTCTGTTATTTTTACAAGTTATTAACCAATCTAAAGTCTTGAAAATAGTTTGAGCACAAATCTCATAACTCCATTGGACACTTCAACTGTCCACCTCTTCCTCACTCCGTGGGAGAGCTTCACGGCATATTTCTCCTCAAGAAGAGTCGCAACGAATCAACACGTTTTCTGAGGTAAATGTCTTCAAAACACTGGGCTCAAAGAAAAAAAAATCTTGACCCCCGCTAGTTCTGGTGCTCGTCTGAGGACAGGAATTTAGCACAAGACAATCCACTCCCTTGAGACTCGATCTCAGTCAAATCTGGCTTTTCTTCGATTTGACAACAGAGCTCTTTAAGACAGTCCTATTCCTCACTGTGTGTTTCC
The DNA here is from genome assembly GCF_030014155.1 of Tachysurus vachellii. Taxonomy (NCBI): domain Eukaryota; kingdom Metazoa; phylum Chordata; class Actinopteri; order Siluriformes; family Bagridae; genus Tachysurus; species Tachysurus vachellii. Next base: position 42,280,888 of record NC_083460.1, read on the forward strand.
CTGAATACGACCTCTATACTTATACATGTGGTTTTCTTTATGTGAGATACAATTCACTCATTTAAAATAAAAAACAAAAGAAGGAAAATGTGTCCTTACAAAAAGGTACAATGTTAATAGTATGTCATGTGAAATATGTGTATATGGTGAGTTTGTGCGTTAATTAATAATTAATAGTCAAAACGTGAACGCAAACATTATTTTCGTACCTGACATTTATATGACTCATGGATGGATGATGGATAGATGGATGGATGGATTGACGGATGGATGGAGGAAGGGTGGAGTGACGGACGGCTAAATAGATGAAGGGTGGAGTGACGGACAAATGGATAGAGGAAGGGTGGAGTGACGGACAAATGGATGGATGAATGAATGGATTGACGGATGGATGAGGAAGGGTGGAGTGACGGACAGATGGATAGAGGAAGGGTGGAGTGACGGACGGATGGATAGATGGATGGATGAATTGACGTACAGATGGATAAATGAAAGTATGGATGGACTGACGGATGGGCAGATGGATGGATGATGGATAGAGGGATGGACAGATGAAAGTATGGATGGACTGCTGGACGGACAAACGGATGTATGAATTGTTACAGTATAAATAAGAATTCACAATTCAAACAGTCCAAATCCCGACGCAGGTGAGTTTAACAGAAAGATAATTTTTTGTTAATAATTTTCACTTTTAAGCATTAAGACATTATAAAAATTCTGTTTCTGTAAAGTATTTATGTAAAAATTAGTGTTCAAATTTCTGTTTAAGAACTTTCTGTTCATCTGACTGCAACCCACACAGAATTACGTTCTGATTCCTTTCTCAATGAATCCAAAGCCATGATAAAAGGAGCATCAGCAGAGCGAGAGGATGGAAAAGCTACACACACACACACACACACACACACACACACATACACACACATACAGACCTGGGCTGTATCTGGAGCTGACACATTCACTACACTACACCAAACACACACACACTTCCATGCTATGCCTCAAGCTGACACATTCACTGCACTACACTACACACACACACACACACACACACACACACACACATACACTCCTGTGTGCTCCTTACCTTCAGATCTGTGAGGATGACCAGGCCAGAGTTTTTGTAGTTCTTCTTCTTTACTTTGTACTTTGGGTTCACGCAGTCCCATGTGACCTTCAGGAGCACAGCAAGAGAGTGGAGAACAAAGCTGAGATGCTTCAGAAAAACACAAACTTCATAATGTAACATGATTTATTTAAACTTCTAAGACAAAGCACTTGTTCTTACTGTTTTTTCAGCCTCACCTAGTTCACAACATTGTTAGCGTCTTAGCTAACGTAGCTTAGTGTCTGACATTAGTAGCTAGCGGTGCTTACTACAAAGCTAATTCTAGTCAATTATCTTACTCTATTATTCTATATTGTGAACAAACTACTGAACAAAATAAAGCTATGCAGAGAAATTATACACTTGTGTCTGTGTGTGTGTGTGTGTGTGTGTGTGTCTGTGTGTGTGTCTGTGTGTGTATGTGACACCTTTTTAGCACGATGCAAAAAATATATAAGGTAATAAAATTTAGCAAGCTAGTAAACATTGTGTGTCGTTTTAACAAATACTAGTAACAGCTGTTTTGGTGAAAAAATCCATAAATTCACCAATAAAAATAAAAAGTACCCATACAATTTAAATATATGTTCTCAAATCTGATCTTTATTAAATTATTTAGGTCTTTATTAATTTCCTAGTGGCTGATAAGGTAACTCTTAGGAATAAAACACTTTTTGTGGGGCTTTTGCCATGCGAAAAAAAAAATTAAAGGTGGGGTCTCCATTGTTTGAAAGCCAATGTTGACATTTGAAATCACCAAAACAAACACGCCCCTAACCCAAATGGGTCCCACCCCTGTATCGATAGCTCCGCCCACACGTACATACGTAACCCAGGCAACTGGAAAGAAATGTGTCTTTATCACAGCTGAAGTGAAGAACAATACGATTGTAGATAAACAAACAAGCAAAAATGACACATAAACATAATCATGTAAAGGACAAAGACATATATTAGTTCTGTGTAACAAAACAAAACCAACGTTACTCACCTATCGAGAAGGAAAAAAGCGCCTCGGCGTCTTAAGTAAAGTTGGTCACATATTCACAGATTGGAGTTTCCCGAGTCAATAACTCCTGAGCTAAACACTGTTACTACACAAAACACGGTTGTAGCTGCGTCTCTACATTACTACGATAGAAAAGAGGTGTTATTTGTGTAGTAACAGCGTTTAGCTCAGGAGTTATTGACACAGGAAACTCCAATCTGTGAATATGTGACCAACTTCCTGCTCCTTCAGTTCTCTCCAGCGCTGGAAAGCTGATCCTATATTAACACGTCCTACTTCTTACCTTATCGTAAGCCTTTCTTCTCTTTCTTTCTTTGTTTTTATCCTCCATGTCAATGTTAAAACCGCTTTCTGCTAATGTCACACATGCGCACTGAACACTCTCTCCGCCCATATTGACAAGACACGCCCCTTTCTGCTCATTGGCTACACGTTCGTTTTGTTTTTGTTTAGTTTGTCGTCCCGACTCAGTTTTCTGAAGCATTTCTCAAACAACGGAGACCCCACCTTTAACATCAGGGTGGTAACAGTGACTCAGTTTCAACTCTCCACCAATCACTGATTAGTTTCTTATAACAGCAAACCTCCAAAGTGGTTTACTCCTGAATTATATAGTGTTCCACTTTCACTACAAGCAGAAACAACGTACACAATGATCCTAATTTTAAACAAGCAAATCAACACTTAAATCTCTTCTCAGTCAGATTTATAAAACACAGCATAAATAATATAATAAAAGAAAAAGAAATATCATAAAATGAATAAAAAAACCAACCTAATATTTATAAAACAATTTCATATTTTGAAACGTTACCATTCCAGCAAATAAAAATGATAAAAGATGAAAATGTTTGCATGTCAGTAAAGAAAGCAACCTTTTATATAACAGACGTTTCTTTTAGATTTTGAAAAAAATATGATGACTGATGAGTTTTACCCAGAAAAAAAGAGACAATGAAATTGTGTCCAGAAGACAGTCTGCAAAATTTAATCTTATTTTAAAAGACTTTCTTGCTTTATAGCTTTGTGATGTGTATGTGTGTGTGTGTGTGTGTGTGTGTGTGTGTGTGTGTCACACCACTTCCTTTTGCTTCTGAAGTCTAACTGGAGGAAATGTGGTTCATTCATGACGCACATCAATGCAGCGTCTCACACTGACCTTGTTTTCTCCAGAAGCTTTCTGCATCTCTTTGAACGTGGTGTAAAACTCGCCAATGAAGTCATGCTTCCCTCTCGAATCATAATCCCACACCAGGCACTGCGGGTCGACACCCGGGACCGTTATTTCAGATGACACATTAGATTCACTGTTTACGAATCTTTACTGGTGTCTTGATTCTTCACGTTCACATACACGCACCTTTAACTTACGGTCCTCGTCACAGCTGCACAGGGAAATGAGGGAGACTTTAAACGGCTGCCACACGGGGTTCAGGTTGTTCTTGATCACCTGTGATGAGTGTTAAAAAAAAGAAAAACATTAAAGACAACAAGGAACAACAGGATGGATAAAGATCTCTGTGGTGAAGGAAACGGACTCACTTCTGTTCTGTGTACAAGCTGCTCTGTGTCGTCATCATTCATGCGGTAGATCTCCAAGAATGGGTCGGATTTGCTGAAGAGATCCTGAAGATAGATTTTAAAAAAATGTCAACGTACAACATTTATACATCGTTTATATATATATATATATATATATATATATATAATGTATGTAAAGTTGTGCTTAAAAGTCTTCATACGCTGAAAGAAATTGCCATTTATTTGGAAAACATGCCTGATAATGCAAAAGATTTTTTTCTTATTTAATGATCGTGGTCACGAGAAGTCATTAATCATCATTAAATATGCAGGTCATTATTGTTTGACTAATGAAACCTAATGATAACTGAAATCACCTGATCTAAAGTTTACATCTCCCTGAATGTTTGTCCTCATTATAAACACACAGGTCGACACACAGAGCTTTAAATGACTATTAAAGGGACGATTCCACACCTGTGACTCGTTGTAATTGTAACTAGATTTGTAAAGTTCGTTGCGACAAACTTTGATGTTGGCTTTGACGAGGCAAGTATTCGCAAAGGCAGGTGCTTTTTGGAGGCGAGTGGACATAAGAGTCAGTGTTACTTTTGGAGGCAAGTGGACAGAAAGATAGGGTGCCAAAACATTTGGAGGCAAGTGGAGACGAGCATGTGACGTCATCCAAATACTCCTGAGGAAGTTCTTCTCATTGAGCTGAGTGTTTTGATATGTCATATATCCATGTTGTGCAAAATTTTTTATTTTCACGTGATGTCACGTGACGTCATCAGAATACATGTGAGGTAGTTCCCCTCATTGTTCTGAGTGTTTTGATATGTCACATGTCCATATTTTGGGGGCGGGGCTGCGGGACTACCAGAAGGCCAGTCAGTACACCAATGTAAAAGTTTGTTCAGAGTATCACCCTAATGGAGCTGGTCGAGTTTGGTGTAGATCGTTCGAAAGCTTGCTGAGTTATAAACCTCCAAAGTTTATAATGGGAGTCTATGGGAAAAAAGGCCACTTTGAGACCCGGTACCGGAAGTACCGGTACTCGGATCGCTTAGAAAAGTCAGAGCAACAAACTTCAGACCAGCGTCTACAACATATCCGAATTTGGTTCATGTGGCTCGAAAGCTCTAGGAGGATTTACTCCTGATAAATTTTTGTCTAAGCTTAAATAGGAAAACAGAATGTTGGCTTCTACAAAGCGACACAATTAGTGTCTGTACACAAATAGTCAGTGAGTTTCTCAGCTCATGAGGTGATGCACTGGATACTGCACCATGGGGAAGACAAAAGAACTGCCAATGGACCTGCATAATAAGGTAGAGGAACTTTATAAAGCAGGATATAAAAAGATCTCAACACTTGAAAATGCCTGTCAGTGCTGTTCAGACTCTGATGAAGAGCTGAAAAATAAGAGGTTCTGTTGATACTGAGCCACAGTCAGGTAGAACAAGAAAGATGGCACCCAATACTGTCAGAAGACCCAAAGAAAAACCCACAAACACCTTGGAGAGAAATACAGCCTGCTCTGGAAAAAGTGGTGGTGTTACTGTACAAGAGACACAATAAGGAGGGACTTGAACACAAATGACCTGCATGGTCGAGTTACCAGGAGAAAGTCGTTACTGCTCCCATACCACAAAAAGGACTTCAGTACACCAGACAGAACGTAGACAAGTCTCACAGCTTCTGGAGCAGAGTCATGTGGAGTGATGAGACCAAAATGATCTTTATAGTCACATAATAAACACTGTGTTTGGAGCAAAGTGAACAAGGCGGTGAACAGTCCACCATCCCCACTGTAAAGCATGATGGTGGATCTCTGATATTTTGGGGCTGTGTGAGATCCAGTGGAGCAGGGAAGTGAGGAGACACTGATGGGAAGATGAATGCAGCATGTTATCAGAAAATACTAGCAGATAAATTGCATTCTACAGCACGAAAGCCGCACCTGGGACGATCTGCGATGTTCCAAAACACGAGACAAGGTTGACCCTTCAATGGCTACAGCAGAAAAAGGTGAAGGTTCTGGAGGCCATCACAGACTCCTGGCCTCAATATCGTGATCCCCTTTGGCTAGATCTCGAACGTGCAGTTTGTGCACGTTTACAAACAAGAACAAGGATTATTTCATTATTTTATTTTGTTTGTTATGCTTTATATTATAACTAGAGTCCTATACGAAATAAGGTGTGTGTGTGTGTGTGTGTGTGTGTGTGTCTATTTAGTATATAAAAAGTGAATATAAACTTAAATATATATTTTTATAAAATACACATTAAATTATTTAATTTAAGCAAAATAAAAATGTAATACAAATGGGTTTGAGCACACACACACACTCACACACACACACACACATTTTGGATTGTGATGAAAAATGAATCTAAAAAATCTAAATCCAATCTAAGTAAATCTAATCTTATCAAATAAAATTCAATGAAATAAAAATCAGATGCAGCTGTACAGTAAAGGCTCCTCAGATGAGGCCATTATTGAGTCTAATCTTATTCTCTGTGATTCACTTCCTGTTGGACTGCCGCTGTTTTCTCTCACAGCTATGACCAATTGAATCAGAAAGCGGACAGGATAACAATAATTCTCCGTGTATCTCCCAGCTCAGATAGTCACCAGCCGACGGCGATGGATTGTGCAGGGATCGAAAGACAAGAGAGGAAGAAGGAGAAAGTCCAAACGAGGCGTTTAATGCCGTCTTTTCTCACCACATTAAGCCAGACAGAGTCAGGACTGGACTGGGTTGTCAAGGTAACAGGTCTGTACGAGAGTCGAGCGATTTGGACGAGCGATCTGTCCACATTTAATCTCAGAGCTTCCTTATTTGTAAAGTCCTTCACTCCAAGAAAAAAAAAACAAACCCTGGTTTATCTTTTTAATTTAAGCAGTTAAATCTTTACGATCGAGATGTTCTCGTTCATATTCCACGTCGAGCTCTTGCAGGATTTTAGAACCATTAATGAATCCAGGAGGAGCAATTTTTCTGATTTGTTTGCTATTTCAGAAGGTTCAATTAGATATCAGACTTATTAAATAATGTTAAATGACTCACAATCTTTTTTTTTTTCATTACATCAGCCCTTTATCCAAACCTTGATAATAGGCTTGGATAGAACCTAAGACTTCCTGTAGCTGTAGGAGGAACTGTTCTGTGAACATGAGCGCAACTCACGTTTAGCACGAAAGACACAAGAGCGTTATGGGACACACATAATACTAATAAAAAACGGTGAATCGCATTGCGTTATGTTTACTGTGTGTGTTTGATTCCACAAATACACCACAATTCAAAAAAGACAAAACCAGACCAGAGTTCCCGGAGATCTGGGGAACGTTCACACTTAGATTCGGACCTCAGAAACACCTTGTCGATGAGAAAGATCAGAGGAGAATGGCTGACAGGAATTCTCCAGAAACTCAAATAATCACTCTGTACAACCGTTTAGAGCAGAAAAGTATCTCAAAATGAACCACCTGAAGGCTACAGCAGAACAGACGGACACACGGCTTGGATTGTTCCAGAGATCCCACGTTGGATTGTTCCAGAGATTTAAAGCTAATATGGGAAGTCATGGCCTAATGGTTAGAGAGTCTGACTCGTAACCCGAAGGTTGTGGGTTCGAGTCTCTGCCCGGCCACGACTGAGGTGCCCTTGAGCAAGGCACCGAACCCCCCCCCAACTGCACCCCGGGCACCGCAGCATAAATGGCTGCCCACTGCTCCGGGTGTGTGTTCACGGTGTGTGTGTGTTCACTGCTGTGTGTGTGTGTGCACTTTGGATGGGTTAAATGCAGAGAACGAATTTCATGTCACTTTATCACATTATTATTATATCGTGCACATTAAGTAAGCTTCTTCTTACCTTCCACATGATGTCATGTGATTTATCATTCTTAGCACAGCATTAACACTAAATGTCTAATTGCATTGTTAATGGAGAGTTCTGTCCCACTTTTTTCTGTCCCACCAGGAAAACACATTATTTTAATTACGCCAAAGTGGTTTCTAAGGTGTCCAGAGGTTTTCGCTATCGAGCATCCAGACCCAAATATACATATTATATATAATATGTAACTCTCAGCACTCGATTTCAGAACACTGTATAACCGCAACACAAATTATATTGTTAAATACGTATAGAATCCACACAAAACTGTTCAAACCTGTGCACTTAAGTGATGTATGTAACGTTTGACTTCACCTTTTCTCTGTGTGATTGTATAGGAGAAGCAGTGCATGTGAGAGCTTGATCTTATTTTATACAACTGAGGGTTGAGGGCCTTGTTCAGGGGCCCAGTGTTGACAGCTTGGTGGACCTGGGATTCAAACTCACAACCTTCTAATCAGTAGTCCAGCACTTTAAGTTTTTGGGGATGTGGTAGAATGGTGGCTAAAGACGCTGCTTGTCTGAGTGTTTGTCAGGCCGCAGAATAAAAGGTCCAGATGATCGAATGCCTTTAGTGCGTTATTTGTTTGTCCAACGTTCAACACGACACAGAAGAAATAGTTTTAATCTGGTGGCTCGAAGCCACCTACGATTGTGGGGATGTGGTAGCCTAGTGATTAAGGTGTTGGTCTACAGATTATAAGGTTGTAAGTTTGAATCCCAGGGCCATTAAGCTGCCACTGCTGGGCCCCTGAGTAAGACCCTTAACCCTCAGTTGCTCAGATTTATAAATGAGATAAATGGGCGTCTGCCGAATGCTGGAAATGTAAATATACGACTGTGTGACCACATACGTCATGTATGAAATCAGATGCATGACTTTAAGGATGGTGTTCGTGTTCTGAGGTGTAGCGAAGCGACAAATCTGCGTCCTTTCTGTTTTAGCTGAAGCAGCGAGAGTAATGAGTTACTCCAAGTCATCTGAATAGACAGATCCCGTCTAAAGATTGCGGCTCGGTCATTACTCTGTCTAGACATTTGGCACTCTTTATCCTCTGTCCCTGATGCACAGAGCTATTTGGCTCGTTTCGTGTTTCTTCTTGCTCGCATTACGCTACAGGATTACTTTGTAGGTGCGAGCCATTTACAAAACAACTCCATCATCTCAGCCATCAGAGTTATATTTAGGTGACGTAGCTGGCATCTGACATCGCTGACTCGATGGCATTAATCAGAGAAGATAAACACAGTTAATCACTCTTAATGAACAAGCCGAAGACTGCAGACCAAAGTTAGAGGAGGTGATTCGATAAAAACATGATGCCTCTGGAGAAACGCAGGTTCAGCCAGAGCAGAGAAAACGGCATGAAGCGCTATGCTAGCAAATTAAAATGTAAAATTTTAGAGGTGTAGTGAAATGACCGTCTGTGTCATAAAAATAGAACAAATGAGGGGAAAAAATAATAAAGAATTAAAAGGTGTCTCTCAATCTCTCTATTTTTCAGTTTCTTTCTCTCTCATTTGATCTCTTTCTCTCCACACACACACTCTCAATCACTCTCATGTGTGTGTGTGTGTGTGTGTGTTGGTAAGGAGAGGTATGGGTGTAGCATGTGTGTGTGTGTTGGGAAGGAGAGGTGTGGGTGTAGCATGTGTGCTCATGAGTGTGTGTGTGTGTTGGGAAGGAGAGGTGGGGGTGTAGCATGTGTGCTCATGGGCGTGTGTGTGTGTGTGTGTGTTGGGAAGGAGAGGTGCGGGTGTAGCATGTGTGCTCATGAGCGTGTGTGTGTCTGTGTGTGTGTGTGTGTGTGTGTTGGAAAGGAGAGGTGCGGGTGTATCATGTGTGCTCATGAGCGTGTGTGTGTCTGTGTGTGTGTGTGTGTGTGTGTGTGATAGAGTGTTCATGAGCTCATCACTGATTGGTCGACTCGTCCCTCTTCTTGTGGCAGTTGTACCAAGCTCTTAGCATGTGCTCTTTTGTCACAGTACAGTGTTTATCTGTCCTCTGAGTTTGTGCTGCTCTTCTTTCGCCTTTAAGATGAAAATCACTGCAGCGCTCACACTCTGAGATACTGAGAATCTTTGTCACTGTTTGTTGCGATTGGGAGAAATCAGCTGCATGTCACATTATGTAAATGTTAATGTTAATCTCGAGTCACATCAAAACATCAGAAAAATCAGAAAAAAGTAGCGAGTAGTGAGAGTCAGACTTCTGACTTATGACCTCATACTTTTTATCACCATTTTTATCACAATTATTTTTATCATAAGATCCATTTTTCCGAATTTTTGCGCCCCGATGATGCGTGAGCTGTGACAGTAAGCCCCGCCCACCACCAGCATCATTAAAACTCCATCACTAATGACTATATTGCAGCACATATGGCGAAGTTCAGAGTCAATGATTAGTTTTTGAGATTAAAGCTTCCTGAAATTCCAAGACTTATATGTTCAGAAGGATGTAAATTAATAACACACATCAGCTTCGCATCTGTATGAATTCATGAATATGTAATGCAGTGTCAAGTAGCATCTCCACAGGGTCTGAAATACTGCTCCGCCTCCAGCAGCGAAGCGGCCCGTGACCGACTCGGCTTTATGATGTGATGAGACAGAGACGTGCTGGTGAGAGTAAGAGGATCTATATTTACTGAAATTTAAGACTGAACATCGGTCCACGTTGTGGAGCCGTAATCTCCCCCGAAGGTGCGTTAAATCTGACGAACAGCCGAGCAGCGTGAGCTCACAAATCTCGCCATCTCTTGGCTCGCGTTTGTCACTCCGGAGCTCTTGTGATCAACGATCTCGCACGGATATCAACATGTTGTCGCTATGCATCGTTTGCGATTCATACAGAACGTGAACAAAAATGTTGCCTCCTTATCGCGCCACACAAGTAGGGCCTCGGGGAATTTGAGAGCAGAACGCATAAAACAGCCAGAAAAAGCATGAGAACGGGATTCAAACAGAAGAAAAATGGAAATAAGAGCGAGCTGGAAACGGAGCGAAGGCCGAGAGATTAGAGGAGTAGGAGGCGGAGGTATAGAGGGGTTTGTGTACACAGCGGCAGCACCGCAGGACAAGCAGATCTCTGCAGAGCCGCTCGGCTACGTGGGCTAATGTGTAGGAGAAGATGTTTGCACACAGAGAAGAAGGCCGAAGACCCCCTGCCATTCTCCCCCCCGTCATTCCCCCCCCTGTCGCCCGCCCCCTGGCACGCTGCCCTCCGCTGAAACAGCAGAAGATCCAGATACTGTGACTGCAGGGGTTCAGAAAAAGCAAGCAATATAGCAGCCAATATTCAGCACAACAAAACGCTTTCAGAACTAAAACTTTTAATCATCAGTGAAAAAAAGTTACTATACATTATTTCAGTTTTATTTAACAACTTTAAATTAACTTCCAAAGTACTTTCACCTTTGCAAATAATTGCTGCTCTCATTCCAGCAGTTTAGAAATTTAAACCACTAAAGAATTTAAGCAGTGAAAATTCAGATCTAAAAAAAAAACAAAAACTGTTAAATAAAATAGGATTAATTTCATTCTCGTACCTTATCATCCAACTTCTTGGCACAGAACGCGAACTCAACGTATCCGTTGTTGCCTGAAATTTCCTCAGCATGGATCTAACGGAAACAGAAAAGCAATTCGTTTGTTGTTGTTGTTGTTGTTGTCCATCTTATTCCGTGTTCCCAAATGCAAAAATCCTGACGATACTCAGAGATTTACTTACATGATTTTTTGACTATAAAGAGTTTTCATGCTGCCAGTAAAATGAGTTTTATTCGTGAGAGTCTATGCTATAGTCACGCTATGGTCCAGGATTTAGGAACGTAAGGAATGAATCATGAGAGGATGTGTGTTTATATGGAAAAAATCTAGTTTCTGTTAAGGTTTCTATTACATTTTGGCAGATGCCCTTACTGAAGATTAAAGGGGTTGAGGTAGCCTAGTGGTTAAGGTGTTGGGTCACCAATTAGAAGGTTGTGAGTTTGAATCCCAGGTCAACTGAGCGGCCACTGCTGGGCCCCTGAGCAAGGCCTTAATCCTCAGTTGTATGAAATGAGATAAAATGTAAGTCTCTCTCTGGATAAAGGCTTCTGCTAAAGGGGTTGTAGCTTAATGGATCTGGAATTCAACACTTAAGTTACCATGAACGTGAAGTCACAACAGACTTTGTGTTAAAATTCTTGAATGTACTTCCTTGTTACACAACTACACTGTTTAGTCCATAGGGTTATAGAAGAGAACTGATTTAGAACCGGGGGGCACGGTGGCTTAGTGGTTAGCACGTTCTCCTCACACCTCCAGGGTTGTGGGTTCGATTCCCGCCTCCACCTTGTGTGTGTGGAGTTTGCATGTTCTCCCCGTGCCTCGGGGGTTTCCTCCGGGTACTCCGGTTTCCTCCCCCGGTCCAAAGACATGCATGGTAGGTTAATTGGCATCTCTGGAAAATTGTCCGTAGTGTGAGATTGTGTGAGTGAATGAGAGTGTGTGTGTGTGCCCTGTGATGGGTTGGCACTCCGTCCAGGGTGTATCCTGCCTTGATGCCCGATGACGCCTGAGATAGGCACAGGCTCCCCGTGACCCGAGGTAGTTCAGATAAGTGGTAGAAAATGAGTGAATGAATGATTTAGAATCAAACTCTCCAGTGTCACATAGATGAGGATGAGGTTCCTCTTAAGGTTCCTTCCTCATGTCGTCTCAGGGAGTTTTTCCCTCACCACCACCATTAGAGAAAATTGATGAATTAATAATTCATATCCTGAATTGAACTTTTCTGACCAACCAGAATCGAGAATTCAACCCGAGAACACGGTATAAAATATCAATGAACAGTTTTTCAGAGTTATTCGTTTGAACCCACAATCCGAACCATTTCTGTTAAGTCAGATTAACAACGGAACAAAAAAGTTTTGAATGATCCAATTAAAGATGTAGGATGGACACAAAGGATATTGCTGATTAATGAACATAAACAAGTGAAAATCCAGAAGATATTTTAAGGAGCAGGGAACAGCTTCAGACTGTCAGAAATTCCTTTCCTGTCACTTCACACAACAGCAACACAGCGTTCAGGGAAAGTCCTTGACAGCTTTGGAGTCTGTAAAAGTGAAGTGTGAAATAAAGAACAGAGGCTTAATGCACAAGCTTAAACAACGTGGGCTGCAAGATCAAATCTACAACCAGTGGGAAATTTAATAGGATACACCACAGAGCCCAGACGTCATTAGTGTTTATTAAAAAGTCTCCAGATATAAAGGTTATTGGTGTAAAACAAGGTATTTCATTTTATTTTTTCATTTTATAAATAATCCTGATGATTGGTCATTTTTATTGTACCATTAACAAGTCTGCCAGGTCTGTATACAGCTAATTGTGTTAGCTGTAAACTAATGTTGTATCAGTCAGCTGTATGTTCTGGTCTTTATCAGCTTTATCAAGACTGTGACAGGAAGGAATTAGTGTTGGGTTTGTGGTGAACTCAGCGTTTACGCTGATCCATTAGTTCCTCAGGAGCTCTCAGTTACACTATTATAAACTGTCGTAGAAAGGACATTATTTACATTGACTTTATTTACTGTAGAGTGTCACCCAAATGAGGATGAGGTTCACTTCTGAGTCTGGTTCCTCTCAAGGTTTCTTCCTCATATCATCTCAGGGAGTTTTTCCTCACCACCGTCACCTCAGGGTTGATCATTAGGGATAGGGATAGATATATAGTATCATAAATTTTAAATTAATATTTTTAAATTAATTTTAAACTTTACTCTCACTCACTCACTCATCTTCTACCGCTTATCCGAACTACCTCGGGTCACGGGGAGCCTGTGCCTATCTCAGGCGTCATCGGGCATCAAGGCAGGATACACCCTGGACGGAGTGCCAACCCATCACAGGGCACACACACACACACTCTCATTCACTCACACACTCACACACTACGGACAATTTTCCAGAGATGCCAATCAACCTACCATGCATGTCTTTGGACCGGGGGAGGAAACCGGAGTACCCGGAGGAAACCCCCGAGGCACGGGGGGAACATGCAAACTCCACACACACAAGGTGGAGGCGGGAATCGAACCCCCAACCCTGGAGGTGTGAGGCGAACGTGCTAACCACTAAGCCACCGTGACCCCCATTTTAAACTTTAATTGCATGTATTTATTTTTCTTATTATTTCTTCTTCTTCTTCTTATTATTATTATTATTATTATTATTATTATTATTATTATTATATTTTTCTTTCTATTTTTCTATACTTCTGTAAATCTGCTTTGAGACAATGGGAATTGTTAAAAGCGCTATACAAATAAATCGAATTTAATTCCATTGTATTCAATTTAATTTTTTTTACTATTCTATTCCTAAACTATTTTCATTGTATTCTACTGTTTTTATAACACTGACAGTAAAAAAGCATTTCGCTGCATGTTGTACTCTGTATGATTATATATCTGACTAATAAAATTTGATTAGAAATTTGGAGTAGAGTTCTAATTAGGTTGATATTTAAGCCAGAAACATTAAATAGATTCAAAAAGAAATAAATCTGCAGTTACAGCAAATCATATCCAATCAACCCAATTTACCTCAAAGTGTGAACCCTGTCTAGTTCCAGCTGCAGCTTCAGCCATAATAAAGACCATAATAAACAAAGATTATAATAAAAATTGGTTTATAAAATACCACCGCTCATCACCAAGGGACAAAAAGTCAAACAAATTTCAACTGTATGGTGTAAAGTGTGTAAGATCTGTGTTCTGTTTATTAAAAGCAATCAATAAATCAACAAATCTGTAATTGGAGTCGTAACGCATGCAGGCAACAACAAACATCTAGAAAAATCTATAAAGACAAGATCACAGGCAAGAGTCAAAAAACTACAGTAACAAGCAGGAAGTCCAGAAAAAAAATAGTCTGTGTGAGAACTGAAGAAGCCACAGAAAGACTTCAGTAGACAAATGAATTAACACTGAATAGAATTCAGGTGAGAACGTTCAGGGAACATTGTGGGGCGGAGCCGAGACACAAATACAGAATAATACAGATGACAATTTAAACAAAGAAGAACGTAACATGTCTGTGCAAAGAGATAAAATAAACATCAACAACAGAAAAACATTTTAAAAAGCCATCAGACCTTAACATTGTGATCTCTGATCACGGTGTGACGTTCATCTTCATATTTCTTTCCCTCTAACTCACTGATCTACTGACAGACTTTAAGATAGACATTTACAGCATTTTCAGCCTTATATTTAGGTCATTTTTACAGCTGAGGGTTAAGGGCCTTGCTCAGGGGCCCTAGAGCAGCAGCTTGGTGGACCCGCGATCTGAATTTGTCCGTATGATGGACATACAGTAGATACAAAGAACAGTCTGAGACTATTCAATCATACTCACAAAGGGGGATACAAACTTTTGAACAGCCATAGTTACAGTTAGTTATTGTTTTGTTACTAATATCTTAATCTATGGGATTATTTTTATCATAAAGAATCATCTGTGAAACCTAGCACATAGATATAATAACGTTATTTACATCACTGTGCTGTTGAATTCTCTGAACTCTGATTGGTCAGTTTGGTCTTGGGTTTATATTAACGCTTTTATCGTTTCTATGGTAACAAAGACTTGATAAGAGAGGAAAATAGAAGCTGGGGAGAGAAAAGGGGAGGAAGTGAGAACAGGAATTAATTTGTTTCGTGGAAAATTCTTATAAACAGATTCAAGTGCAAAGTGTTCTTCAATCAATAAATTACATTGTGTGGGTGTGAGAGGAAGAAAACATTCCAGTATGTGCTGTTATAAAGAAAAGATAACAAATCTAACCCTAATGCTCATTATATTCTTATAACTGCAAGTCTCAATGCACTTCTTCTTCTTCTTCTTCTTCTTCTTCATTTTGTGCTAACATCACCACTGTGTTCCTCATGTTGGTGAGTAAATTCCATGGAATTCTGCACATGCTGTTCTACTGCTGGCTGAAAGCTTTCAAGCTGAACACACAGCGTGATAATTGGAGTAATTTACCTGCTCTGGGCGAGTGCACAGGAACATCCATTCAAATCTATTAACACCTTAATGGAGGGCCAGAGGAAAAGCACACCTCTGCAGTAATGTTTTATTGTAGATGGTGTTTAGGTCTGAAAGAAGGGCTTTGCTCTTTTTTCTAGCCTCCTCTTTATCTTCATCTCTCTCTCTCTCTCTCTCTCTCTCTCTCTCTCTCTCTCTCACACACACACACATACACACTATTGTTGTGAATGGATGCATCAAAATAAGCAGGAAATGTTTCAGATGCCAAAACAGTGACACTGGCAAGTTCAGATAACTAAGATAATAAGATAATATATCATAGTTTCCATAGTAACAACTCATTCTTAGGGTCTTGTTGACAAAAACAATAAATAAACAAGATAAATAAACAATGCATGTAATCGTTAGCATAGAAACTTTAAGTCATCATTTGGCTGGTCAGATTCTACAGGATTTCCGTGAGACATACTGTATGTGCCGCCTTTTTAACGGTTCCCATGGAAACAAAGTCGTCATGACGATAAAACAAATAAATTGGGATCGGTTGCTTTACATGTCAATCAGATGCCCTCTTGGGTCGTCCTTATTCAATAAAAGCTGTTGTGGAGTCTAGACCTTCTGATTATTTTAGTTTTATTCTTTACTTAGCATTTTTATGACAAAAAATTAATTTTGAGAGTCAACCAATTTTTTTACAGTAACAAAATCTCAGAAAAGTGAATCATGGCGCTGATATATCACGATATCGATTAGCACAATCATATCAACAGATATTCTTAGCAGAACTCACCGTAACGCTAGACTTTCCGGCATATTTTCCGTATTTCAGTAACAAAGGCTTCACCATCTTTTTCTGAGCCACTATCTGTTAAAGAGATAAAAATATGTGCTCATTTTTTGTGCTCATTGAGAGGAAATAAAACATTTACACACAGGTGTCTTACCTGCCCGAGTGTGCACTCCATCCCACCCAGGAAGTCGTCATCGCGGGTGCCGATGCTGTGGGTCCCGTGAATGTCGTAGACCTCAAAGCGCAGCTTCTGGACCTCCTCAAAGTAGTAATCTAACAGCAGGACTTTAGCAAACACTGGGTTCAGGTTGCTCTTGATCACTTCAGTGCGATCCAGCTGAATAAAAAACAACACCACAAACAACAAGATCACAAACACAACAAGGGTTTTTAATGCTTGTCATACATGCTGTAAAATATATATGGAATAAAGTTATTATATATATATATTTATATTTATATATTTAAATCCTGAAGTATTTTGCACTTCTTTCTTGGCACACTTTTCGTTTTTTCTGACTTGTTTCTCAAATATTAAAAAATTGAGCATGCTAAAAAAATTAAACCTTTACCATTTAAAGGACCAAAAACTTTACATTTTAAACCATTAAAAAAATTTATGTACAATAATAAATGTTTTAATCCAAGAGGAAGTATCTGAGGTACATCACAACACCTTTACTCTCAATAACAAATACAAGGATCAACAAAGTCAGAATCGTTAGCTTTTAATAACATAATTAGCATGTAAACCAGCTAGATTTTGTTATTTAAGTAATTAGCATGTTAGCTTGCTAGGTTTTGTTATTTACGTAATTAGCATGTTAGCTTGCTAGGTTTTGTTATTTAAGTAATTAGCATGTTAGCCAGCTAGGTTTTCTTATTTAAGTAATTAGCATGTTAGCTTGCTTGGTTTTGTTATTTAAGTAATTAGCATGTTAGCTTGCTTGGTTTTGTTATTTAAGTAATTAGCATGTTAGCCAGCTAGGTTTTGTTATTTACGTAATTAGCATGTTAGCTTGCTAGGTTTTGTTATTTAAGTAATTAGCATGTTAGCCAGCTAGGTTTTCTTATTTAAGTAATTAGCATGTTAGCTTGCTTGGTTTTGTTATTTAAGTAATTAGCATGTTAGCTTGCTTGGTTTTGTTATTTAAGTAATTAGCATGTTAGCCAGCTAGGTTTTGTTATTTACGTAATTAGCATGTTAGCTTGCTAGGTTTTGTTATTTAAGTAATTAGCATGTAAGCCAGCTAGATTTTGTTATTTAAATAATTAGCATGTTAGCCAGCTAGATTTTGTTATTTAAGTAATTAGCATGTTAGCCAGCTAGGTTTTGTTATTTAAGTAATTAGCATGTTAGCTTGCTAGGTTTTGTTATTTAAGTAATTAGCATGTTAGCTTGCTAGGTTTTGTTATTTAAGTAATTAGCATGTTAGCCAGCTAGGTTTTGTTATTTACGTAATTAGCATGTTAGCTTGCTAGGTTTTGTTATTTAAGTAATTAGCATGTAAGCCAGCTAGATTTTGTTATTTATGTAATTAGCATGTTAGCCAGCTAGATTTTGTTATTTATGTAATTAGCATGTTAGCTTGCTAGGTTTTGTTATTTAAGTAATTAGCATGTTAGCCAGCTAGGTTTTCTTATTTAAGTAATTAGCATGTTAGCTTGCTTGGTTTTGTTATTTAAGTAATTAGCATGTTAGCCAGCTAGGTTTTGTTATTTAAGTAATTAGCATGTTAGCTTGCTAGGTTTTGTTATTTAAGTAATTAGCATGTTAGCTTGCTAGGTTTTGTTATTTAAGTAATTAGCATGTTAGCTTGCTAGGTTTTGTTATTTAAGTAATTACCATGTTAGCTTGCTAGGTTTTGTTATTTAAGTAATTAGCATGTTAGCCAGATAGGTATTGTTGTATGCAATACGCATGTTAGTCAACATGGATCAACTGGGATCATTGTGTATTTGCTATAAGCAAATGAACAAATTATTACAAAATTTAATTCTCAAAACGTGTGTGTCAAAGGTGATGAATAATTAAACACTAACATAGCTAACACAGTTAATCAGCTAGCTCGTATTTGTCACTGGAAAACATGAGCAGGGTTTCAGCAGCTCGTGAAATTCTTCTTACGTTTCATTACTCGGTGATTTATTCACAAAGGCTGTACAAATATTTCAACGTTAGCCAAATTAGCTAGTAGCTAATTTAATACACTGGTTCTTTGGCTAATATTTTTAGAACATCTCTTGTGGTGTAAACTGTGTCTCTTCAGGCATTTATAAAATAAATATATAGTGATAACTGTACACACAGAGCCACAATATTAAGCCACAAAAACGAATGTATTGTACATCTAGAACTCATTTGATGTGCTTCAGTAGACCGGATGGATCAAGTTTTAAATGTTTACTACATTCACTTCCCCTGAGTAAAAATGTTCCAGTTTGCTGTTAGAATGGAAAGTGACTTTTCAATCAGTGTAAACAAATAATTTCTTTTATCTTATATGTCTGAACTAATATGATCTCATTGTTCTTACAGAGTAAGAAAAAAAAGTGTTGCAAATGATCATTGTATAGTATATTTTGTAAAGAATTAAGAAAAAATGTCTCTTGTCACCTTTGTCACTTGTTGCTTAGAGAAAGTGTTAAAACTTTTACAAGCATGAAATTTCCTCTAACCGTATACATGAATATGAATGAGCTGATAAAAATAACCTGATCTTTTAAACTGCTTTTAAACTTCCAGCATTCGTCAGTGTCTGCACTTTGCATTGTTCATCTTCGTGCATCTGGCTTGTTGGTTTTGCTGAACTGTTGGTTTAGTATTTTATTTGTAGAGCACAACATATTCCCAAGAGTTATAAATTAATAAATAAATTAATAACATTAGAATGTGGCACGGCATACGGTGTATAGAGGACACATAAATCAGATCCAGATCAGAGTCCTGGTAAATGCCTGTGGTAAGACAAAAGCATGAGATCATCAAGAGAACAAAAGGCCCGAGAGGTAGAGAATGTAAGGAGGGAACATACAGAGAGGGAGATGTGAGTTGGACACAGAAAATCAGATGTGAATGGGTTTCGCTCCCACTCGGTTTAAGCAGCCACTATTGATTTGCATGACAATGGCACTTCCCTGTTGAGAGGGAACTGGGAAAGCTAAGAGTAGAAAGCCTAATGGTTTATATCCTCTCTACGAACATCCTTAAACCCCAGCACCTGAACTCGCCCACTGGCAAAAGCATGAGTGTGAGCTGCACTATGAGCATCGCTGCCAGCACTCGAGGCCAGATGAAATGAAGAAAGTTCTTTCTTTTTCCTCGGTCTTCTCAGATCTATAACCTGTTATTATACACTATAACTCTATGTGAAATGTTTGTGGGCACCTGATCATCGCAGCCATATGTGGCTCTTCTTCCAGCACATAATTGTATAGAATGAGAGGCTTAAAGATCCCAGAAGAAAAGGGTGGAGCTGATAACAGCAAAGGGAAATAACCCTAGAATGGGATGCTCCACAAACACAAATAGTCAGGTGCAAACCCTTAGTCTGTCTGTTAGCGTAACTACTTACTCGTGGTCTCTTTTTTTCTTCTTCTTCTTTGTATTTATACATTGTGTTTTTGTTTTTTATAATATATTTATACATCATTCTTTTATATATTTGCATTTCTTTTTATTTGCTGCTGTAACAGAGAAACTTCCCCATTGTAGGACGAATAAAGGTTTATCTTATCTTATCTTATCTTCTCTTATCTTAGTCATATAGTGCAGAATTATTATTTTAATACAGTACAAAAGACCAAATAAAAAGAAAAAAGAAATTAAACAAATATGTTTGTCATCAGAGTTTTAAAGAAAGACATCTAACAGAGCTTTTGAGCATTACTAATGTTCTCTGGAACAGGACAGAGAATATTTTTGTAATAATACAGAAGATTAGCCAGACGTACCGGGGTTTGATTTTCTAGATTATTGGGTAATGTGATGATTATCGGTTTGTAAGGTCAAGGTTTTCAATTCTGACACAAAGCTGATGACAACAATCACAAGTCTGTTGAGAGTTTGATTGAATTCAAGACAGACAGGGAATGTTTAGTTCTAGGAAGCTATTCGTGGTGTCTGTGAGCTTATATATTCGGAAGAGGGCAGAAAGAGCTTTTATCCAAAGCCAGATGTTCGGCTGTGTTCGAATTTCACAGGAGGAATCACGTGCTAACCTGTTAATCTTGTGTTTAAAAGCTGAGTACTGATATGAATGGAGTTCCTTATGCTTTACAATGAAATCTGAGACAAATTCAGTCATGTCATTTATTTCCAGCCTGACCATTTTATCCATTTTAACATTCTGAGCTATTCATCAGCCACCATGTAATAAAGCTGTACAATCTCTTAATAATTGCTTCATTCAGTCAGACCCTAGCACAACGAGGAGGTCTGATTTAATGTATTGTTATCTGACACTTTCAATGTCACAGCAGTGTGTACTGAGACTGACTCACGCTACAGTGAATCATGTGTACAAAAGAAGACACGATGGCTCATAGTTTATCACGTAGACCTGGAGCTTAGCAGATGCAACAACTGACGGCATAATTACGGCCTTGGATTAACACAAGGAACAACCCGTCACGCTGAGCGAGGTAGCGATGTGACGCGTAAGACGCCTACGTCGATGTACACTGGAATTTAGGCTTCTTTGTTCGACGTATATACAGCAGCTCGAGTCCCTGTGCAAAAATGTATTTAAGCAAAATCATAATCAAGCAAACTGATCAAACATTTTCTCAGTCGCATTTTAGTCTGTTTGAACCTAATGATGTAAAAGAGTCTTTCAAGTGTCCTTGAAAACATCATTATTATTTCAGCACTTTACTATTACTGTCCCTTAGAGTTATTTATATGAATATGATAATAAATCTAGAAAAAATTGATTTCTTATGTTTGTCTAATTAAATGCTCTCTAATATGCTCTCAACACTGTTCCCTTTTTCCAGGTGTGTCTTGTTTGGGAACAATTGGGTGGAACTCATGTGCATTTTTCAGCATTGTTTTACCAACTTGGGGGAGTTCAGAGATGTAAAATCTAAATATATATGTTTTATATACAGTATTTAGCTAATTTGCTAAGCTACTGTCACTTTTGCATCTTGAACTCTCCTGGTTATGTAAATCAGTCTAACGTGGCGTCATGCTGACTTCCTATTCCATAAAATACGACAACGTACGGAATGAAATCACGGCTCTCATTGACGGGGATTTTAAATGATTTGTTCGTACCACAGTGAAGAAGTTTGCATCTGTTTACAAACTGAATTGATTCGATTTTGTCACTTTTGCTACAACACACAACAACTTACACATACACAATCATACACAATACAACATGTAGTGAAATGTTTTTAAAACTGACCTTGATATAATAATATAAAAAAAAGGCAAATTACACTAAAGTTGAGAATAAAAATTAAGTAAAGGAATAAAAATAAGACACAAATTAGGTACAAATTAAAAAGAAATAAATATCAAAAATAGGTAGTAACTGAATATGGTAGAGTGATGCGTGTGAATATAAACATAATGCCATATATATTATATTTTGTTATATATTTTTCATTGGTAGGATGCAAAAGTTACAGAAATCCATTCTCAAGAGGCTGCATACCTTAGATTATAGAATTAAATTAGCGTTTACATTTTATCTCTCTGTGCAAGAATACAGTAGACAGCTAGTGTAGTGTGGGCGAATAACACAAAGCCACACATGCTCTCGTCCTCCCTGTAAAGTAAGCAGTTAAAAAAACAAATGCAAATAATAACGACCCTGATGATGCTCTCACTCCTGTTTCTTAAGAGCGGTACAAATAATAACGCAGTAGGGTAGAGGCAAGAAAAACACACCATGTGCATTTAACATCGTTTATATAAAAATATAACTGTTATATTTTCTGTCCAATACGGAATGATTTTATTACCATATGTTCTGTTCTGTTTTGCTTGCAAAACATCAGAAACTTCTCAAGTTTTCTTACTTTAAATTTATTACTGAATGTTCCAAAAGATTTTTTTTTTTTTAAAAAAATAATACAAATTATAAAATAATACCCCGAGGCCCTGATTTCCTTTAAGACCCAAAATAACGAGTACTAATTAGCGTGTGCGTTCTGATAAATTGACTCTGACTCATGAGGAATCATTTAGTGAATAATGTCATATATTTTTATATTATGATATTTAAATGAGATTTTTTTGTGTGAGATAATCGTTGTTGTGAATATTCTTTTCAAAACTTTATACTTATATACGTTATATACTCAGGTATAGCAGCAATGAGATGTGTTAAAACTGTTTGGATTATGATCTAAACGTGTGGAAAAAGAACATGAGGTTATTAATTAGGTATTAATGAGGTAAATAGTAAGTCATAATGTTCTGGTTATTTTAAGAGCATATTTCTGGTCTCAAAGCAGCTTTAGAGAACATAAGAAACATAATACAAAAAAGTCAAGATTAATATTAGACTTCTATTTAAATGTGTTTGTATTTATCCCTAATGAACAAGTTTGATGTGACTGAGGTGAGGAAAAACTCCCTTAGATGGAAGAGGAAGAAACCTTAAGAGGAACCAGATTCAAAAGTGAACCTCATCCTCATTTGGGTGACACTGAAGAGTGTGATTATAAACTGTTATAAATACCAGAGAGTGTTATTATGAATGTTAAATGGATGGTTTGGCTCAATCCATCCATGTCTAATGTCCATGTTATGATGAATTACACAAATTATTAAGCCTGTGTGACTTCTTCCAATCAGCAGTTAATTCATTATATGATGTCGCCAGAAGTTGATGACATTATGTTCTCTCAGGTGCCCCAGAGGAGTCATGACCCCTAGGATAAGAGCCACTGTTCTAAGACATGATGTTCCTGTGATTTGTGATGGACAGTTAGAGCTCACAGGTTTGAGTTTTCACGAGTCATTCACCAGCTCAGACACGTCCCACATCATCGCACCTGAAAGTCGCCGAGCAAAAGACTCATCCTTGATCTTCCCCAAAAAATAGAGATGCTTTATAACTTTATAACGAACATGTGCACATCTGATGACGGTGCTGGGTGGCAAACTGTACTGTAGCTAAATATTTGATCAACAAAGCTTAAAGTAAATACGAGTACATTTACATTTCCAGCCCACCTTATCCAGAGCAACTTACATTTTATACAACTGAGCAATTTTAGGGTTAAGGGCCTTGCTCAGGGGCCCAGAAGTGACACCCTGGTGGACATGGGAATCAAACTCACAACCTTACAATTGTTAGTCCAGCACCTTAACCACTAGGCTACCACAAAGGCTCTGTGCGTACTCTGTCCTCCTAAAAACTCTCCTGCGAGGCCATTTGCATACATTATCATGGATTTTGACCGACTCTGTCTTGCCACTGTCAGAATTAATGACCTTCCTGCAGTTCGAGAGAATAATGCATTCTACTCCAGGTTTGTCTTATGACTAATGAGAAAGTGCAGCTTTCCGCAATCATTCATGTTTTCAGCTCATTTTCATACGTCTTTATAAGCACAGAATTGAGATGTATGAAATAACGGCAGGTCAAAAGAGCCAGAACAAGCGGGAATGTCATTTCTTTCTGGTTATACACGGAGTCTGAGTAAACATCCAGCTCGAAACCTTTATATTTTGAAATGTCATTCCAGCTATTCATCATCTTTGTTCCTGCAGCACGCTGAGACCCGAGACGCTCTGTATTTCAACGTGACAAACCGCAGATTCAGAAAAGCAGCAGGGTTGAAAATTGCCGGATTGAGGTGCACGTAAACAGAGTCGTGGGCAATTAGTTGCTGAGTTTCTTCTGTTTTATAAAGCGTCATTTGATCAAGCGAAGAAAATAGACAGTACCGTCACTGTCTGAACCCGTGCACCATCCCTCACTGGGTTTACTTTGTTCTTTGTAATGTGCAGTTGTAATAATAAAGTGACAGGATTAAGATTTCATCCCGACATATTCCCGCAGACAGGAACTCACCGACTGTCTTCAAAACCACGGCTGTGGATTCAGATAATGTTTTACTGAAACAAACACAACTTTTTTCTTTTATATGGAAAACTGATGGAAAGCTTCTTCTTCTTCTTCCATTTCTCAAAGCTTTCTGCTGCTGTGAAACGATCCCTCATGGGACCACACACACTAATGTTTGTAGCCGAGAAGCTCTTTAACTGCAAAATCAATTTCACTGGCCTTTTACCCTCTGAAAATACTCCAACTATTCAAATCGTTAGTCTCATTGTTTAAATATGTACAATGATATTTTGGCTATTTATTAGATGTTTCTGAGTTTTGGATTAAACTCGTTTCAATTACAAATCCTGTTGAATAGGAAACAGGCTAATTAATAAAAAAATAAAAAAGAAACCCAATAATACTCTATAATAAGCTGGACACATGTATTATATATGTAGGGAATAAAACACGTTGAGGATGCGATTTTATAGAAAAATAATCAATGATAAGGTGACGTTGTAACAGTCCAGTCCTGTAACAGCACACGACCTTTTATCCATTTATAGTTACGTTTAATGCCCACAAAGCAAGTTAGCTCCTGTTATCCTTTATATTATAGCAGCTGTAATCATCCCTTGTTTTATTTCTCTCAAAGTTAACAAGAACATAGTAAAAGCCGGCGAAACGATTTATAATCACACTCTCCGGTGCGAGCTGCTTTGTGACAACAGTTAAAAATTCAGCTTGTTCTATTCTATTCAAATTCTATACTATAACACACGTTAAAACAACTTTTTTTTTTATCTGTTTATGATTAAACGTAGATTATGTGAAACTAAGTTGTGAAAAGGAACTTGTTGATTTTTTTTCAAACATTATTCAGTCTCAGACTGCATACGACTGCATTATTAAGCTTTAGCAAGAATCTGACTAGCTGAATTGATGCTAGTCTAACCTGGCATTAGAGTATACCCAGTTAATGCTAACAATTTACCTCAGCATGCTAGTTATTACCTAAATATGCTAGTTCTTACCTCAATATGCTAGTTCTTACCTCAATATGCTAGTTATTACCTCTGCATGCTAGTTTTCACCTCAATATGCTTGCTATTACCTCTGCATGCTAGTTATTACCTCTGCATGCTAGTTTTTACCTCAATATGCTTGTTATTATCTCTGCATGCTAGTTATTACCTCTGCATGCTAGTTATTACCTCAATATACTAGTTATTCCCTCAATATGCTAGTTATTACCTCAATATGCTAGTTATTACCTCAATATGCTAGTTATTACCTCAATATGCTAGTTATTACCTCAATATGCTAGTTATTACCGCAATATGCTAGTTATTACCTCAGCATCCTCAGGTGCACCATTGGTTAAAGTTCTGGGTTAGTGTTTAAGCACCAGTCTGTGAGTGTTGTGTCCTTAAACAAGGCTCTTAACACTTTGTCCTTTAGGCAAGCTGTATTAAGATGAACCCTGTGCTCAGTCCACAACTTCCTAACAAAGAATTTCACTACGCTGTAATATACATGTGACAAATAACAACTTCTTCTAGAATAATCAATGAAATGGAGCAAGAACCAAGAAACACCTCTTTTTAAACAAATATTTGCTTAGACTAGAATAATGAAATAGGTCACGGGCAAATCCTCACTTTGGGGATTATCTGTATTCAGACACATGTGCATAGCTAAAGCGCTAACTATGTTGTGTAGCATGTAAAGGTCAGAGCAGATGATGAACCGGGGCATTTGTTTCTTTAATTTGTTTTCTTCTACACAGATGATGAAGAAAATAAATAAGACTAATTAAGTATTGCATTTTAGTTAAATAAAATACTTTAGTATTTAATTGCTCAAATATTTTCCTCAGAATTTATAAGAAGTCACACACTTGCACACACGCACACACACACGCGTACACACACTCAGCTCACACTCACCTCTGTCCACTGCCCTTGGCTCTGCACCAATAGGATGACACAGGGGTCTGACTTTTTCAGCGTGTCGCGGTCCAGCAGGGATTTACAGGACACACGCAGCTCCACTTTAGTGACGCAGGCCACCGGGCCTCCAATCCCGGCCACAGGAGAACTCGCTTCCTGCGATTCACTCATTCTGGCTCAGTGTGAAAAAAGCAACCAAAGATACCGAACAGGGAACGATGGGAGATTTGGAATGCGCAAAGGAGCAGCTATCAAGATGATTTAAAGGCATCCGCTGGTTAAGGAAGCAGGACAAGCGGTCATCTCTGTCCCAGGTTCTCTGTAGGTGAGGTTACACAGTGATGTTCTCCAGGTACATCAGGATGAGATCCGTGTCTACCTAAACACACAGGAGACATGTTTGATTTATTATTCTGAATCATCTCAAAGTCACATGTTGTATGTAAAGTTTAGAATAAGAATCGTTCTTTAGCACACTCTATAAACACGAGCGGATCGTGTAGTTCATCAGAACCTTGATTTTAATAAGAACCCAACAGTGTGTAGTAGAACCCTCATCATGATGCTCATGCAACGATCACTTTATGACGCTGCACCATGTCATGGTCAATACTTAATGCACAGCTCATTAATTATGCAAAGGAGCAATTCTGTGGGGTGTGAATGCAGATGTGTAACACACACACACTTCTTCTGTAAGGTCAAAATAATTCACTACAGTTATTCTGAATACAGCAACAACGATTAAAGTTAGAATTTATGACATTCATGAGCAGTGATGTGAAGAGAGAGTCTGAAGTCTGTAGGTGTCTTATACACTGAATGTAAGGTAGTGTATACACACACACAGACACAAACACAAGCACACACACACACTAACACACACAAGCACACACAAACACATACACACAGACACAAACACACTCAGCACACACACACACATAAACACACACACACACACGTTTGCTCTCTGTCATTCTCTCACAGACACATTCTAAGTCTCTCTTACGCTCTTTCTCTCTCGCACACACACGTACACATATACTATGTTTATTTCCATCTCTCTCACACACATACTGTGTCTGTCTATTTCTATCTCTCTCTCAGTCTCTCTCACACACACACACACGCAAATATATGTCTGACTTTTTATTTTACACACTCTCATACTCTCTCATACACACACTCACACAGACACACACACACGCAAATATACTATGTCTGACTTTTTATTTTTCACACTCTCATACTCTCTCATACACGCACACTCACACACACACACACACACAACACATACACAAAACACA
The DNA here is from genome assembly GCF_030014155.1 of Tachysurus vachellii. NCBI lineage: Eukaryota > Metazoa > Chordata > Actinopteri > Siluriformes > Bagridae > Tachysurus > Tachysurus vachellii. Next base: position 42,308,552 of record NC_083460.1, read on the forward strand.
CACACAAACACCAGTATACTGTACTGTGGTTTTTCTCATACACACATACTCTTGCTCTATGCTTTCGCGTTCTCTCTCTCTCTCTCTCTCTCTCTCTCTTTCTCTCTCTCTCTCTCTTTCTCTCTCATTGTCTCACACACACACACACACACACAGTGCAGTATGTACATGTTCTTTCATTTTCTCTCTCCATCACACATGCACAGACACACTGCCTTTCAGATACATATCTATTTCTTGATTTTTTTTCTTTCACACACATTCACACACACGCATACACACACACACACACACACACACACACACACACACACACACACACACTTTTTCACCTCTATTCCCGCTAAATGAAAGCTATAAATGTGTCTAGTGCCTTGTTATGGGTGATGTATGGTGCAAATTCAGAGCACTGAAGTTGATCTTGTGCAGAAATCAGAAACCGAGATGGGATTTTTAATCGAAAATCTGCGAAACGGAACCGAAGTTTCAGTCAATGTTGGATTTAAATCTGTCTATATAAAATGATTCACTCCTGTCTCGATTTGTATTTAGTGCCACAAAACACCAAGAGGAAATGATAAGTATATAATTATAAATACACAAGCTTTTAAAACTCAGGCGCGATGGAAACTTCTTTTTATTAGTATATTTTATTTTTGCCAAACAAAGCGCACAAGTCCAGCGCACAGGTCCAGCGCACAGCGCACAGCTCCAGCGCACAGCGCACAGCTCCAGCGCACAGCGCACAGGTCCAGCGCACAGCACCATCTTTACATCAGCACAGATTTGGACATGTGGACTCCACTGATGGAGTTTGTTCAGCATCACTAGGGCTTATAGTCACTCAATCTGCGCTTTCCAGCTTCACAACCACTCCCTAAACCATTATATTTCGTAACAAAGACAACACACACACACACAACACGGTTAGAACCCATTACTCCCCGTATAACAGTACAAACCCAGCAGCATGTTGGATATAAACTGGAAACGGCACGTGCATGACAACACCTGGAGTCCAGCTGTAATTGATTATTTCCTTTTTTCACTTCCGTTCCTTGTTCAAATCAAGATTTAAGTGTTAGTTTCGGTGCGTTTACTCAGCATGAGAAGCTATAAGCAAAAACAAAACCTCTATTCTAATTTAATTACAGAAATGCTCAAGCGCGCGCTCGCGATCTTCATCACTAGCGATTTTTATACCAATTGATAGTCGTTTATCGTTATAAAAACAACACACAGCCGTAGTTAGGAGTCAATAAATGTTTTACAAACGGTAGAGAGTCTCACCTCCTGCTGACGCAGCCGCTTTCTGGCTCAAATGCTTCCTCCAGAGATGCTGAAAATTTCCGAAACTCGGCGCGCAATTGGAGAGAGTGAGGGAGGAGGAAGAGGAAGGGTGGGAAAGCGCGCGCGAAGAACGGGGAAGGAGGAGGAACAGGATGAGGAAGAGGAAGAGATCATGAGCGATTAGTGTGGGAGCGTGTGGTGATGAAGGATGAACAGGGAGAGAATACATGAAAATGTCGGGTGGAAGAGGAGGAAGGGTTAAGTGTCGTGAAATAGAGGATGATGCTGATGAACAGAGCACAGTGAGAGGAGGAGGAAGACTAAGAGGAGAAGGAAGAGGAAGGATGGAAAAGTGGGGTGAGGATGAGGTCGTTGGAAGAAGAGTTAGAGGTCATGACAATGATGGTGATGATGATGATGATGATGATGATGATGATGATGATGATGAGTAGAAGAATACACTCAGAGGAGGAAAGGTAGTAAAGTATGGTGACGAGGAGGGGGAGGAGGAAAAAACTGTGAGAATGGGATAACTATGAGGATGAAGAATAAGAAGAAAGGAAAAGTGGGCTGATGATGAGTTCATAATGATGAAGACATGTTAGAGGTATATAGTGAAGATGAGGAGGGATATGATAGGGCGATGATATGATAGGTGATGTACAGAGGCCGTAAGGTGTCAGGGAGATGTTAAAGAAGAAGAGAAGTAGAGTAGTGGTTTAGAATGAAGAAGAGTAAAGAGATCTGAGGGAGGATGAGGAGGAAGAGGAAGGTTGAAGTTTGGCACAATGAAGATGTGGTGGGAAAGATGGCAGTGAGGAAGACTATGAGGAAGGATGCGAGAATAAATAAAGAAGATAAAAAGTATAATGACAGAGAGAGAGGAAAAGAGAGAGAGAGAGAGAGAGAGAGAGAGAGAGAGAGAGAGAGAGAGAGAGAGAGAGAGAGAGAGGATAAGGAAGGAGGAAGGAAGAAAACTGTTGAAATCCTGAAGCAAATTCTTGGAAAGGAAATTTTTCAAATTTTAATATTCATTTTTAAATAGTCCAAAAAAAAGAGTAAAATGTTACACCATATTAAACTGCAAAAAAGGAACAAAGATGGAATGAATCAAAGTTAGAAGAAGAAGAAGAAGAAGAAGAAGAAGAAGAAGAAGAAGAAGAAGAAGAACATAAACTATATTATGGGTCTAGTAAAGATATCAGGTGAGTAAACATTAGCTACTTTAAACATTAGACTGATGCTGAGCGTTGCTTGGTTCTGCCTCGGGTATAAACTTGTGGCATTTGTAGTGGTTTAAAAATTAGATGTAATTCCATGAGTGTCCAGTAGGGGGAACTCAAAGGCTGCCGGGAGTAGCTGACCCAAGCTATGCTGTGTGTCACAGCCAATACAGCGCAGCACGCAGACAACAGCACGAGTCCGTGTCTCTCTTATTTATATATATTTTCCCCCCTTTTTCAAGGGGT